>NC_084612.1:90797534-90912534 GCF_033978795.1 Nerophis ophidion
TATATATATACATATATATATATATATACGTATATATATATATATACGTATATATATATATATATATACGTATATATATATATATACACATATATATATATACATACATATACACATACATATATATACATACATATATACACATACATATATATATACATACATATATATACATATATACACACACATATATATATATACATACATATATATATAAATACATATATACATACATATATACGTATATATACATATATATAGATATACACACACATATATATACACATACATATGTATATACATACATACATATATATATATACATACATATATATATAAATACATATATACATACATATATACGTACAGTATACATATATATAGATATACACACACACATATATATACACATACATATATACATACATACATATATATACATATATATACATACATATATATATAAATATATATATACGTATATATACATATATATATATATATATATATATATATATATATATATATATATAAATGTATATATACAGTATATATATATCAGTGACGTCCGGTCAGGAAAGGCAGTGCCTCACCTGTGATCATGCAAAGAAATAAAATATATAATGATAAAATAACAGTAAATGTTAGTTTTAAATTTTCATTTAGCTTCACCAATTTGGATATTTTTTTTTTTTTTTAATCGCTGAATTTTACCAATCCCTAGTAAACTTCTTTGTCTGCCGTGCGGCCAGAGCCCGTTCTTGTCTGGTGTGTTGCTGGAGCGTTCAATACGGCAGAGAAAACAGTCTGAGGTGAGGCAAACAGTTCTGGTGCCTCACGATAGGGGCGGGGCGCTCATGATCCCAGACATACGGTGGTTTCAGTGGGTAATTGCCGCAGCGACTTATTTTTTCCGTCTCGTGCACCCCGACTTTCAACATGGATGACTCCATTTCCCCACTTGAACAGTTTTCTAAAGTGGACTTTCAAGCGAAGAAGGAGATAATTGCTAAAGGAAAACCAATGCCGGAGCTGAATGGTTTGTTTCAATCAGCAGGATGGATAGTTACTTGCTCTTTCCAAACGGAAACGTGAAAAGACTGGCTTTGTGGATGTTCTACAAGAAACCGCCTTGTCTGCTTTCCTTGCCTTCTTTTTTCAACCTGTGGGACTGTGTGGACTCAAATGGGATTTTGTGACCTAAAGAATTTGCAAAGAAGTTTCACCAAACATGAGCGGTCGGACGCTCATATTCAAAGCTAGATTGCGCTAAAAATGTTTGGGTTGAGGAGGATAGACTTGGCTTTGGATGAACAGCGGCGACTCAACATCAGTGTCAACAATGCCAAGGTAAAAGAGAACCGAGAGATTTTACAAGATGTCATCAATGCCACCGACCTGCTTCCTCGACAACCAGCAGCTCACATTTCGTGGAAATGATGAGAGTAGGAGCTCTGCTGATCACGGCAACTATGTTGAACTCTTATAAGACTTTTAAAACCGAAGAAAGTGGAGGACTTTTACCAGAAAGTGACGGCTATTTTTATCCAGAAGGACCAGCGCATGGACTTCGTTTATAAGGTAAGACGGCGATAACGTTGTTTTTATTTCATTTTTGAGGAAATGCACATTTTGTGGGCGACAGTTTGTATGTGTAAAGAATGCAGAAATGAAACATAACCTGCCAATGAAATGGCAAATAATCTGCGCAGATTATATATGTATATATATATATATATATATATATATATGTTTATATGTATATATGTGTCTATATGTATGTGTACATACATATATATATCTATATGTATGTATGTATATATGTGTCTATATGTATGTGTATATACATATATATATCTATATGTATGTATATATATATATATAATATATGAATATGTCTTTATATATATATATACACATATATATGAATATACATACATATTAATTAAAAACAGGGTTTTATTTGACAAAAATCGTGTAAAAACCTATGTATGTATATATATATATATATATATATATATTTATGGATGTATAATATGTATATATATCTATATATATATATTGTGTATATATATGAATATGTGTTTGTATATATGTATATATAGAAACACACATATTCATATATATACACACATATATATATATATATACATATATATACACACACATATATATACATATATATAAATACATTAAAATAAATAATATATATATAAATAAATACATTAAAATTTTATTTATTTATATATATATATATATATATATATATATATATATATATATATATATATCTCGACTGATAGATTTTAAAGTTGATCTAGAAATTAAAGCACTGAAAATAAAAAACATTTGACCGATTTTTTAAACATTTTTTGGTTAAAAAAAAAATACAATAGGCAAACCCTGCATGTTTAGATTTTTCAGTTTTTGTTCCTTGCGATTTTCACACAAGTCCTGGTACGGCGGCTTTTGTCAACACTTGGATCCGAGTCATTCCTGGAAGCCCATAGCCGACTCCCTTCTCTCACACCTCAAAGAAAAACTCCAGCACTTCATAGAATCCAAACATCTTGACCAACACACACACCTCCAGTCTCGTGCCACTGGACTGACGCAGCAGCTCACAGCAGCTAATGGAGACCTTCAGTCTGGGAATCCTCCTCCCTCTCGGGGCGCACAAAGGGCGAGGCCACGTCACCCCCGGGCTCTTTGGTCATCACAGTTGTGATGAAGTGACACGGAGAAGAACAGAGCCGGTGTTCTCCCGGCTTTTGCGTCACAGAGCGTGCGCCCGCAGCCGAAGGGAAAGAAACAGCCTTTTTTTTCCGAGCTCCGTTTAACAGGGGGCCTCTCACTTTGAGGGGGGAACCGCAAAGCGCAATACGGATGACGCTTTGGACTTAAAAGTGGAACGTCAACATTCCGACGCCCGCAAGTCAAAACTATTTGGGGAAACAAGCGCATTTTGTTAGCATCCAAATGCCTCTAAAATGGTACAACAAGTATTTTCTGATACCATCACAAAAAAATTTGCCGGTATTTCCACTTGATGCGGAGCGGCAGACTTTTCCGGTTTCCATTCTAGTTAATGAGTCAGTTTCCACCAGTGGCGGACCACTCTGCGCCATACCGATGCCGTGCCGCTAGGGATGGGTACCGTTGACATTTGACACAATACGGTACCAATTTGTGGTTCTTTTGTGTGTGTTAATTAATATTGATTGTTCTTATAATATTTATATTAATTAAAGCTTCAAGCAGCGATGAACAGGACCGAATTTTGCAGGTGTTTCCTGCCTTTACCCATCCAACATATCTTTACCTTCACATTACCTACCTTCCCTGCATCCTGGGGTCATACTGGTGCTTCTTTCTGTCACCCATAATGTTTGAAAAAGGGTGACGGGTTTTTAAAAAAACTTTTGTTTTGAAGGGGTAATTACCAACTTCCTGTTGATTTTTGCTGAAGCATTTCAATTATTAAAATGTAGGTCTCACTTAGACCTACATAGAGGTTTTTGTTTCATGTCTCTCCGACATTCCTAGCGGAAGTTACAAGCAGTTTTGTCTGTGTTTTTTTCTTAGGAGTAGTTTTGTCTGTGTTTTATTCCTAGGGGGCGCTAGAGCGCAATTTTGAGTTTTGGGGTTTGTTTTTTTGATTAGATCGCAATTTTCACCAGTCCTGATGTTTGTGTCCAGCTTGGTAAGTTTTGAAGCATTTTAAGTGGGTCAAATTACAGCTCAAAGAGGCAAAAATGAATTTTTTTTTGAAAAATGTTGTTTTGAAGGGTTTTTTGCCAACTTCCTGTTGATTTTGGCTGAAGGATGTCATTTTATGAAATCTAGGTCTAAGTCAGACCTACATAGAGGTTTTTGTTTCATGTCTCTACGACATTCCTAACGAAAGTTACAAGCTTGTCAGTGTTTTTTCCTAGGGGGCGCTAGAGCGCAGTTTTGAGTTTTGGGGTTTGGTTTTTTTATTAGATGGCAATTTTTGCCAGTCCTGACGTGTGTGTAAAATTTGGTGAGTTTTGCAGCATGTTAAGGGGGTCAAATTACAGCTCAAAAAAGCGGTAGTATAATGATAATAAAACATTAGATATACAAGAGGGTCCTCTGTCCCAAAGGGACATCGGTCCCTAATAATAATATTAATAATAATACATTTTACTTATAAGGCACCTTTCTGGGCACTCCAGGACACCGTACAATATCAAAACAATACAATCAATTGGATAAAAACAACAAGATTTACAACGAATAAGCAGTCAGGAGTAGGTGTGTTTTGAGTCTTGATTTCAAGAGGGATATTTAGTCTAATTACAACATAATATTTATTTTGTTTATTGCAACATTTTAAAAATTTGCTCTCTGCCGGCGTTGCGGCGCTGAAAATCTACTTCCTGTTATAGTGCCCTGAACAGGAAGTAGAAGTGCAGTTCCGTCTTCTAATCGTCCATAGCGTTTCTACTTCTACCAATTCTTCAGTCATCACTCCAAGCAAAGTTTTTAAGTTTTGCAATATGACTAAAACAAGTCTTACGCACGAAACCGTCCCATGTGTTTTCCTGCATATTTGTACGTGCTATCGTAATATAGCATTAGCTAATAGTGTCTGTGTTAGTAATATTAACTTACAAACATTCATTTTGTATTACTCTTGTTTCAGAAATTCTTCAGTAAATTCACCAAAACGTCACTGCGGAGTTATTGAGTGAGTTTAGCTGATTGGAGACTTAGCTTCTGCAGCTAGTGGGTCCATTAAGAAGACTTCTGTTTTGTTTGATCAGCCGTTTTACATCCCTGTTACAGACACGGTTTGTAAACAGTTAAGGTATTCAGATAAACTTTTATAAAATATTTCTGTGTAAATAACCATTTTCACAACGAGTATATCTGCGGCTTATAGTCCGGTGCAGCTAATATAAGGAAAAATATGTTTTCCTCAGTGAGTGGGTGTGGCTTATATCCCGGTGTGCTCTGAAGTCTTGAAAATATGGTAATCGCAGATAAGATTGTTTGTACTTTAATCTTATCATTTTTAAGTTTTTAATAAAGATATCTTATAATATCGATAAATGCTTTAAAATGTAATATCGGAAATTATCAGTATCGGTTTCAAAAAGTAAAATTTAGGGCGTAGGGAGAAGTACAGAGCACCAATAAACCTTAAAGGCACTGCCATTGCGAGCCGGCCCAATCACATAATATCTACGGCTTTTCACACACACAAGTGAATGCAAGGCATACTTGGTCAAAAGCCATACAGGTCACACTGAGGGTGGCCGTATAAACAACTTTAACAATGTTACAAATATGCACCACACTGGCAACCCACACCAAACGAAAATGACAAACACATTTCAGGAGAACATCCACACCGTAACACAACAGAACAAATACCCAGGATCCCTTGCAGCACTAACTCTTCCGGGATGCTCCTCATAGTCTCTCTCAGGGAGACCATGTCCCAAATTCCAAGCTGATGTTTTGAGGCATATTAAAGAAAAAAAATGCATTTTTGTGACTTCAATAATAAATATGGAAGAGCCATTTTGGCAATTTTTCTCCTCCATAACTTTTATTTTGGAAAACCTTGTTACATTGTTTAATGCATCCAGCGGGACATCACAACTAAATAAGGCATAATAATGTGTTCATTAAACGACTGTGTATATCGGTATCAGTTGATATGGGAATCGGTAATTACGTAAGAGTTGGACAATATCGGAATATCGGCAAAAAAGACATTATCGGACATCTTTAGTTGTTAATAATATCAACATGGGACTGGACACTTTGTTTGCTTTATGCAAATATTTAACGTCACGCTTTAAGACAAAATGGAGACTCTCTTTAAGGCGCACACATGGTATAGACTGAGGGTCAAAAATGTTAATTGCACGTCAAAAAAAATGTACCTTAACTTGTTATTTTTTGGGGTTAGCTTTGACAGTTACAGTTTTAACATGTGTTACCTTGTTTGTGTAAATGTGCAACAGTAAATTAAGAGTTTAAGTGCGAGGGTTCGACTACTGCAACGTACTTCTTGTCGGGATCCCCAGCAAGAACGTCCAGAAGCTGCAGTACATACAGAATAGTGCTGCTAGGATCCTGATGAGAGTGCGATAATACGACTGTATCATACCGCTTCTCAAATCCCTGTTCCACTGGCTAACCTCCTCCGACCTCCGAGGACAAAGCTACGGACAATGGGAGAACGGGGCTTTCCGCTCCGCCGCTCCCGGTCTGTGGAACGCTCTCCCTGACCACCTGAGGGCACCACAGACTGTGAAGGCTTTTTAAAACAAGGCTTAAAAACCCTTGTTTAACAAAAAAAAATGGGTTATACTTTTTAAGGAGCCCAAAGCACGTTGACGCTATTTCTTCATTCACACACACATTCACACACTGCCATGCAAGACGCTATAACAGTGGTTCTTAACCTTGTTGGAGGTACCGGACCCCTTTCAACATCACCTTGTTCAAAGAACAAAACCAACACACTGCATGAACCCACAACAAATTACACACCTGCAAATCAGTGTGACTTCTGCTTTTGCCGTATCCGTAATACGCCGATAGGGAGAAGTTTTTATTTCCATGATTGAAACTTTTATTAGTAGATTGCACAGTACAGTACATATTCCGTACAATTGACCACTAAATGGTAACACCCCAATACATTTTTCAACTTGCTTAAGTCGGGGTCCACGTTAATCAATTCATGGTATATGATGAGTCGGGTGTATCTCAACCTCCGCGGCAGAGGGTCCGCCGAACCCCTAGGGTTCGATCCAACCCAGGTTGCGCTATAACAAGGACCCATCAGGAGCAAGGGTGAAATGTCTTGCTCAAGGACACAACGGACGTGACTAGGATGGTAGAAGGTGGGGATTGAACTAGGAACCCTCAGGTTGCTGGCACAGCCAGTCTCCCAACTGTGCCACGCTGTTCCCAAAAAGTACATATCTAAAAAAAATCTCTTTATTTTTGGATATATGCATGTTACTTCCGGCCATTAGGCTGTTCTAGTTTCTGTTTATTTTATTATCTTTTTTTTGATACACTCTAGCATTTTGAGGTTGTTTTCTCAATGTAAAGTGCTTTTTACAAATAAAATCTATTATCAAGCATTATGCCTTTTAACACCCCCGCCCCCAGCTGCACTTCCTTAACTGTCTCCGCCACGGGTCATCAAAAGGTAAGTCGTTTTATTTTTTGTAGCAGTTTTGAGTTTGAGTTTATTTGGGACATGCGAGCATAAAACATGATACGTCACAATTTCCAGTTTCTCTTGTCCACATGTTGGAAAAGGAGTAGGAAGAAGCAGATCTTATCTAATCCGACCCTTTTTCTTTTACATAACAGTTGCTAAAACTTTTGTTCACTTCCTGTTCTCAATTTATTCATAATATACTCCATAAGTAATCACAATAAAAATAAATAAATAATAATTGGTGAAGTGAGACATATTTTATATGATGAGATAAGTAAGATTAGTTTGAGAATGAATGAATGGATGAATAAATGTTGAATGTTTATCATGCTTCTTCTTTGTACTTTGTAAACACTTTAAGTTTGAAGAGTTTCTTGAAGTGGATCATATAAGTACATGCATTGCCTTGCTTAATCCACTCCATCATTTAATTCCACATACAGATATACTGAAGGTCTTAAGTGCTGTACGTGCGTATAAATGTTTTAAATTACATTTTTCTCCAAGATTATATTTCTCCTTTTTTGTTGAGAAGAATTGTTGTATATTCTTGGGTAGCAGGTTAGAGTTTGCTTTGTGTATCATTTTAGCTGTTTGCAAATTCACTATGTCAATTGAACTTTTTGTGTGGTTAAAAAAAAATTGATGTGACTAAATAAATTACTTGTACTGGTATTAAGTGCTTTGAATGGCTCCGGCTTGATTCTGGAACCGATTAATTCCACTTCCAAAATTTGTTAAAACGATAGTTGTTTCCAATATTTGTTTGCTTCCAATATTTATTTCCGATATTCAATTTGTTTCCAATATTTGTTTGTTTCCAATATTTATTTCCAATATTTGTTATGATGAAAGTTGTTTCCAATATTTGTTTGTTTTCAGTTTGTTTCCAATATTTATTTCCAATATTTTTTCCAATAATCAATTTGTTTTCAATATTTGTTATGACGAAAGTTGTTTCCAATATTTGTTATGACGAAAGTTGTTTCCAATATTTATTTCCAATATTCAATTTGTTTCCAATATTATTTTGTTTCCGATTTGTTTCCAATATTTATTTCCAATATTTTTTCCAATATTCAATTTGTTTCCAATATTTGTTTGTTTCCAATTTGTTTTCAATATTTTTCAATATTTATTTCCAATATTTTTTCCAATATTTGTTTCCAATATTTGTTATGACGAAAGTTGTTTCCAATATTTGTTTGTTTCCAATATTTATTTCCAATATTCAATTTGTTTCCAATATGTGTTATTATGAAAGTTGTTTTACAATATTTGTTTGTTTTCAATTTGTTTCCAATATTAATTTCCAATATTTTCCAATATTTATTTCCAATATTCAATTTGTTTGCAATATGTGTTATGATGAAAGTTGTTTCCAATATTTGTCTGTTTCCAATTTGTTTCCAATATTTATTTCCAATATTTTTTCCGATATTAAATTTGTTTCCAATATTTGTTATGAAGAAAGTTGTTTCCAATATTTGTTTCCAATATATATTTCCAATATTCAATTTGTTTTCAATATGTTTTTGTTTCCGATTTGTTTCCAATATTTATTTCCAATATTTTACAATATTTATTTCCAATATGTTTTCCATTATTCAATTTGTTACCAATATTTGTTTGTTTCCAGTATTTATTTCCAATATTTTCCAATATTTATGTCCAATATTTTTTTCAATATTCAATTTATTTGCAATATTTGTTATGATGAAAGTTGTTTCCAATATTTGTTTGTTTCCAATTTGTTTCCAATATTTTCCAATATTTTTTCCAATACTCAATTTGTTTCCAATATTTTTTCCAAAATTTGTTTCCAATATTTGTTATGATGAAAGTTGTTTCCAATATTTATTTCCAATTTTTTTTTCCAGTATTCAATTTGTTTCCAATATTTGTTATGACGAAAGTTGTTTCCAATATTTATTTCCAATATTCAATTTGTTTCCAATATTTTTTTTGTTTCTGATTTGTTTCCAATATTTTCCAATATTTTCCAATATTCAATTTGTTTCCAATATTTGTTATGACTAAAGTTGTTTCCATATGTGTTTGTTTCCAATATTTATTTCCAATATTTTTTTCAATATTCAATTTGTTTCCAATATTTGTTTCCAATATTTGTTATGACAAAAGTTATTAAAAATGAACAAATGAAAATTTGACAGCAGATTTTGTTGTTGTTATCGTTTGTTGTTAGACTTTGTTTAAAAATGAACAAATGAAAAGTTGACAACAGACTTTGTTGTTGCTATCGTTTGTTGTTAGACTTTGTTTAAAAATGAACACATGAAAAGTTGACAGCAGACTTTGTTGTTGTTATCGTTTGTTGTTAGACTACGTTTAAAAATGAACAAATGAAAAGTTGACCGCAAACTTTGTTGTTATCGTTTGTTGTTAGACTTTGTTTAAAAATGAACAAATGTAAAGTTGACAACAGACTTTGTTGTTGCTATCGTTTGTTGTTAGACTACGTTTAAAAATGAACAAATGAAAAGTTGACCGCAAACTTTGTTGTTATCGTTTGTTGTCAGACCACGTTTAAAAATGAACAAATGAAAAGTTGACCGCAAACTTTGTTGTTATCGTTTGTTGATAGACTTTGTTTAAAAATGAACAAATGAAAAGTTGACAGCAGACTTTGTTGTTGTTATCGGTTGTTGATAGACTTTGTTTAAAAATGAACAAATGAAAAGTTAACAGCAGACTTTGTTGCAACAACTTTTTGAAGAAAACGTCAACAAGCCTTTAAGGAAGCGAGAGTATTGAGATGACAATAGAAGATTTTCTACGAGTTGCGGAAACAAAAAAACAAAAAAAAGTCCGGTCAACCTGCTGTTGTAAGAGTCCAGCAAAGGAAGCGGTGCCAGGACGATGCCTACCTGCAGCCAACCTTTCCACCTCAGCGAGAAGCCGGAGCTGCGTGTGGGCCTCCTGCATGACATCCCTGAGCGGCTGCGAGCAGCACTGAGGCGGCGCGGGGGCCACAGAAGAGGAAGCCGCCGTCCGGCTGACAACTTCTGCAATGAGCATTCGGCTCGACGCCGCCTTTATGAGCCACGGCTGAGTGGGAATCACTCATTCGCTGCGTTTATCAATTAAAAGTCTAACATAGCGGCGGGCCGACGTCTGGAAGATGTGCTTGGAGGCCTGCTGAAAGGCGCCGCTCTCTTTGAAAACAAAGCCATGTAAAGTAAGATCAGCGAGGGGTTGGAAAAAAAAAAGAAATATTATCTTCCTCTTTTACTTCATCTGTGCCGTCTTGCTTGTGTCTGCATGCACGGAAATATATATTTGGTGGCGGATGACGGCAAGAGAGATTTAGACATCCGTCCTGTTATCGCAGGGATTTAGTAGACTTTCACGGTCAAACTAATCACAATGAGAAGACTATGCTTGTGCACTAACTTCACACTAAACAATGTAAATACTTGCACTAACTTCACACTAAACAATGTAAATACTTGCACTAACTTTACACTAAACAATGTAAATACTTGCACCAACTTCACACTAAACAATGTAAATACTTGCACTAACTTCACACTAAACAATGTAAATACTTGCACTAACTTTACACTAAACAATGTAAATGCTTGCACTAACTTTACACTAAACAATGTAAATACTTGCACTAACTTCACACTAAACAATGTAAATACTTGCACTAACTTTACACTAAACAATGTAAATACTTGCACTAACTTCACACTAAACAATGTAAATACTTGCACTAACTTTACACTAAACAATGTAAATACTTGCACTAACTTTACACTAAACAATGTAAATACTTGCACTAACTTCACACTAAACAATGTAAATACTTGCACTAACTTTACACTAAACAATGTAAATACTTGCACTAACTTTACACTAAACAATGTAAATACTTGCACTAACTTTACACTAAACAATGTAAATACTTGCACTAACTTTACACTAAACAATGTAAATACTTGCACTAACTTCACACTAAACAATGTAAATACTTGCACTAACTTTACACTAAACAATGTAAATACTTGCACTAACTTTACACTAAACAATGTAAATGCTTGCACTAACTATACACTAAATAAGGTAAATGCTTGCACTAACTTTACACTAAACAATGTAAATACTTGCACTAACTTCACACTAAACAATGTAAATACTTGCACTAACTTTACACTAAACAATGTAAATACTTGCACTAACTTTACACTAAACAATGTAAATACTTGCACTAACTTCACACTAAACAATGTAAATACTTGCACTAACTTTACACTAAACAATGTAAATACTTGCACTAACTTTACACTAAACAATGTAAATACTTGCACTAACTTTACACTAAACAATGTAAATACTTGCACTAACTTTACACTAAACAATGTAAATACTTGCACTAACTTCACACTAAACAATGTAAATACTTGCACTAACTTTACACTAAACAATGTAAATACTTGCACTAACTTTACACTAAACAATGTAAATGCTTGCACTAACTATACACTAAATAAGGTAAATGCTTGCACTAACTTTACACTAAACAATGTAAATACTTGCACTAACTTTACACTAAATAATGTAAATGCTTGCACTAATTTTACACTTAAAAAATCAAAATGACAAGACTATGCTTGCACTAACTTTACACAAAAAAACAAAATGAGGAGACTATGCTAGCACTAACTTTACACTAAAAAATCTACATGCTTGCACTAACTTTACACTAAAAAATATACATGCCTGCACTAACTTTGCACTAAAAAATCTACTTGCTTGCACTAAAAAATCTACATGCTTGCACTAACTTTACACTAAAAAATATATGTGCCTGCACTAACTGTGCACTAAAAAATCTACATGCTTGCACCAACTTTACACAAAAAAAAATCTAAATGCTTGCACCAACTTTACACCCAAAAATCTAAATGCTTGCACTAACTTTACACAAAAACAAATCAAAATGAGAAGACTATGCTTGCAATAACTTTACACTAAAAAATCTACATGCTTGCACTAACTTTACACAAAAAAAATCTTGGTCCTTGCACTGAAAAAATCTACATGCTTGCACTAACTTTACACTGAAAAATCTACGTCCTTGCAATAACTTTATTCTAAAAAATCTAAATTCTTCCACCAACTTTACACAAAAATATCTAAATGAGAAGACTAGGCTTGCACTAACTTTACACAAAAAAATCTACATGATTGCACTAACTTTACACTAAAAAAATGTGCATGCTTGCACTAACTTTGCACTAAAAAAATCTACATTCTTGCACCAACTTTACACAAAAAAATCAACATGAGTAGACTATGCTTGCACTAACTTTACACAAAAAAATCTACATGATTGCACTAACTTTGCACTAAAAAAATGTGCATGCTTGCACTAACTTTACACTGAAAAATCTACGTCCTTGCACTAACTTTATACTAAAAAATCTAAATTCTTCCACCAACTTTACTCAAAAAAATCTAAATGAAAAGACTAGGCTTGCACTAACTTTACACAAAAAAAATCTACATGCTTGCACTAACTTTGCACTAAAAAATCTACATAAGGAGACTATGCTTGCACTAAATTTGCACTAAAAAATCTACATGCTTGCACTAACTTTACACTGAAAAAATCAACATGAGGAGACTATGCTTGCACTAACTTTACATAAAAAAATGTAAATGCTTGCACTAACTTTACACTTAAAAATGTAAATGCTTGCACTAACTTTACACAAAAAAATGTAAATGCTTGCACTAACTTTACACAAAAAAATGTAAATGCTTGCACTAACTTTACACTTAAAAATGTAAATGCTTGCACTAACTTTACACAAAAAAATGTAAATGCTTGCACTAACTTTACAAAAAAATAATTAGCATGAGAAGACTATGCTTGTGCACTAACTTTACACAAAAAATCAAAATGCTCGCACTAACTTTACACTTAAAAAATCAACATGAGAAGACTATGCCTGCACTAACTTTACACTAAAAATTCTAAATGCTTGCACTAACTTTACACTAAAGAATCAACATGAGAAGACTTCGCCTGTGCTAACTTTGCACAGACTTAAAAATAGGGCGAGTTGTGCCAGGCAAACATGGGTTTCACATCCTGTGCTGAAAGACGAGCGGCAGAGATACGCCCACCACCACCACCACCACCACCAACACCACCACGTATGTGCACATGCACACAGTACACGTGCAACACCACCACCACCACGTATGTGCACATGCACACAGTACACGTGCAACACCACCACCACCACCACCACCACCACCACCACCACGTATGTGCACATGCACACAGTACACGTGCAACACCACCACCACCACCACCACCACCACCACCACCACGTATGTGCACGTGCACACAGTACACGTGCAACATTCTAACATCTTCAATGCTCCCTTTTGACTTGTACAAGATAAACGACTAATAATTGATCGCATATTGTTGTAGTTTTTAAAGGTTTTCTAACAGTGGTATGAGACCCCAGAGCCACCGTTTAAAAGGCTGGTGAGACGCTGCTTACTTTCGAAAGTGATACAAGCATTAAGTTACACACTAACATATGTTTGTTGTCACGTTATTTACTAAACATAGCAATCATTGAATATTTAGCTTATTGGAACAGCATGAATGTAAATACCAGAAACTACTACTTTTTTTTCCAACACTTTGAACCCAGCGGTTTATAAAACGGTGTGGCTAATTTAGGGATTTTTCTTCACCGACAACCATGATGCAAATAGTTTAGAAACAAAACAAAAGATGCGTTATTGTTTATGCTGCTGCACCATACTGCATAATCGCATACTGTTGTAGTTTTTAAAGGTTTTCTAACCGTTTAAAAAGGCTGGTGAGACGCTGCTTACTTTCGAAAGTGATACAAGCATTAAGTTACACACTAACATATGTTTGTTGTCACGTTATTTACTAAACATAGCAATCATTGAATATTTAGCTTATTGGAACAGCATGAATATAAATACCAGAAACGACTACTTTTTTTCCAACACTTTGAACCCTGCGGTTTATAAAACGGTGTGGCTAATTTAGGGATTTTTCTTCACCGACAACCATGATGCACATGGTTTAGACACAAAACAAAATATGTGTTATTGTTTATGCTGCTGCACTATACTGCATAATCGCATACTGTTGTAGTTTTTAAAGGTTTTCTAACCGTTTAAAAAGGCTGGTGAGACGCTGCTTACTTTCGAAAGTGATACAAACATTAAGTCACACACTAACATATGTTTTTGTTGTCACGTTATTTACTAAACATAGCAATCATTGAATATTTAGCTTATTGGAACAGCATGAATGTAAATACCAGAAACGACTACTTTTTTTCCAACACTTTGAACCCTGCGGTTTATAAAACGGTGTGGCTAATTTAGGGATTTTTCTTCACCGACAACCATGATGCAAATAGTTTAGAAACAAAACAAAAGATGTGTTATTGTTTATGCTGCTGCACCATACTGCATAATCGCATACTGTTGTAGTTTTTAAAGGTTTTCTAACCGTTTAAAAAGGCTGGTGAGACGCTGCTTACTTTCGAAAGTGATACAAGCATTCCGTCACGCACTAACATATGTTTTTGTTGTCACTTTATCTACTAACCATAGCAATCATTGAATGTTTAGCTTATTGGAACAGCAGGACTGTAAATACCAGAAACGACTACTTTTTCCCAACACTTTGGACCCTGCGGCTTATAAAACGGTGTGGCTAATTTAGGGATTTTTCTTCACCGACAACCATGATGCAAATAGTTTAGAAACAAAACAAAAGATGCGCTATTGTTTATGCTGCTGCACCATACTGCATAATCGCATACTGTTGTAGTTTTTAAAGGTTTTCTAACCGTTTAAAAAGGCTGGTGAGACGCTGCTTACTTTCAAAAGTGATACAAGCATTAAGTTACACACTAACACATGTTTGTTGTCACTTTATCTACTAACCATAGCGATCATTCAATGTTTAGCTTATTGGAACAGTATGAATGTAAATACCAGAAACTACTATTTTTTTCCCCAACACTTTGAACCCTGCGGCTTATAAAACGGTGTGGCTAATTTAGGGATTTTTCCTCACCGACAGCAATGATGCACATTGTTTAAAAACAAAAACAAAAGATGCGTTACTGTTCTTGCTGCGGTGCCATCTTTTGGACGAGTTTGCTCACTGCAGTGTCCTTCCATATATTGCTTTCAGCCGGAAGTAGAAGTGCCGTTGCGTCCTCTAGCTTTCCATAGCGTTTCTACTCGTGTCGATTCTTCGTTCATGACTCCAAGCAACGTTTGTAAGTTTTACAATTTACTGAATGCAGCTGAGATAGGCTACATGCACCCCTCACTACCCAAAAAGGGACAAGCGGTAGAAAATGGATGGATGGATGTGCACATACATACCAGTACATAGGCCAAGTACAACATTTTAGCAAAATAAATGCTCCTTTTTGACCTGTATGTGATAATTTATCAATGATCTGTCAAATACTGTTGTAGTTTTTAAAGGTTTTCTCTCTGAGGTATGTATGGGGCCCCCAGGGCCAACGTTTAAAAGGGCTGGAGAGATGGCGGTCGCTTTCGAAAGTGATACAAGCATTACTTCCTGCCCCGAGCATATGAACTACGCCCCACTGAACACACACTGTGTCAAAGTCAAAGCACTGAAATATCTATGATGATATTTGATTAGTATTAGAAAGCGGCCCGCAGGCCACAGTTGCCTGCTGCTGTTTTAGCACGCACCAATACGGTGTTGGCGCTAGGAATTTTTCATAATGGGGTACCCATCAAGTCATAAAAATGGGGTCCCACTGCAAATTTTTGAGATCCCACTTTTATGTAAATGAAGACAGATGTATGCATGATGCTGTTATATCTCACATTCTACGTTGTGTTTTGGTTGTCATAAATGTTACTTCATTCATTAAAAAAACATACAAAAGAAAACACATTTTTATGCATATGTAAATGTATTCAGTTATAAACTTTCATTATAACACTTACATACGGCTTTTAAAGCCATTTAGATAGCAGGCTAATATAGACACTTACATCATGTGTTGCCTTCATTATAACACTTATATAAGACTTTTAAAGTCATTTTGATAGTAGGCTAATACAGCTAATATAGACACTTACATCATGTGTTGCCTTCATTATAACACTTATATAAGACTACATTTTAAAGTCATGTTGATAGTAGGCTAATATAGCTAATATAGACACTTACATCATGTATTGTCGTCTTTATAACACTTATTTACGGCTTTTAAAGTAATTTTGATAGTAGGCTAATATAGACACATCATGTGTTGCCTTCATTATAACACTTATATAAGACTTTTAATTCATTTTGATTGTAGGCTAATATAGCTAATATAGACACTTACATCATGTGTTGCCTTCATTATAACACTTATATAAGACTACATTTTAAACTAATTTTGATAGTAGGCTAATATAGCTCATACAGACACTTTCGTCATGTGTTGTCTTCATTATAACACTTATATAAGACTTTTAATATAATTTTGATAGTAGGCTGATATAGCTAATATAGACACTTTCGTCATGTGTTGCCTTCATCATAACACTTATATAAGACTTTTAAAGTAATTTTGATAGTAGGCTACTATAGCTAATACGGACACTTTCGTCATGTGTTGCCTTTATTATAACACTTATATAAGACTTTTAATATCATTTTGATAGTAGGCTGATATAGCTAATATAGACACTTTCGTCATGTGTTGCCTTCATCATAACACTCATATAAGACTTTTAAAGTAATTTTGATAGTAGGCTACTATAGCTAATACGGACACTTTCGTCATGTGTTGCCTTCATTATAACACTTATATAAGACTAAATTTTAAACTAATTTTGATAGTAGGCTAATATAGCTCATACAGACACTTTCGTCATGTGTTGTCTTCATTATAACACTTATATAAGACTTTTAAAGTCATTTTGATAGTAGGCTGATATAGCTAATATAGACACTTTCGTCATGTGTTGCCTTCATCATAACACTCATATAAGACTTTTAAAGTAATTTTGATAGTAGGCTACTATAGCTAATACGGACACTTTCGTCATGTGTTGCCTTTATTATAACACTTATATACGGCTTTTAAAGCCATTTTGATAGTAGGCTAATATAGCTAATAGATACACTTGCATCATGTGTTGCCTTCATAATAACACTAATACACAGCTTTTAAAGCCATTTTGATAGTAGGCTAATATAGACACTTCCGTCATGAGTTGCCTTCATTATAACACTTATAAATGGCTTTTAAAGTAATTTTGATAGTAGGCTAGTATGGACACTTACATCATGTGTGGCCATCATTATAACACTTATATAAGACTTTTGAAGCCATTTTGATAGTAAGCTAATATAGCCACATGTGTTGTCTTCATTATAATCCGCCTCCGCTTGGGATGGTTTCCTGCTGGCTCCGCTGTGAACGGGACTCTCGCTGCTGAGTTGGACCCGCTTTGGACTGGACTCTCGCGACTGTGTTGGATCCATTGTGGATTGAACTTTCACAGTATCATGTTAGACCCGCTCGACATCCATTGCTTTCCTCCTCTCTAAGGTTCTCATAATCATTATTGTCACAGACGTCCCACTGGATCATTATTGTCACCGATGTCCCACTGGGTGTGAGTTTTCCTTGCCCTTATGTGGGCCTACCGAGGATGTCGTGGTGGTTTGTGCAGCCCTTTGAGACACTAGTGATTTAGGGCTATATAAGTAAACATTGATTGATTGATTGATATACAACGTTTAATGTCAATTTTTATAGTAGGCTAATATAGACACTTACATCATGTGTTGCTATCATTATAACACTTATATAAGACTTTTAGAGTCATTTTGATAGTAGGCTAATATGGACACTTACATCATGTGTTGCCTTTATCATAACACTTATATAGGACTTTTAGAGTCATTTTGATAGTAGGCTAATATAGACACTTACATCATGTGTTGCTATCATTATAACACTTATATACAGCTTTTAAAGCCATTTTGATAGTAGGCTAATATAGCTAATATAGACACTCAAATCATGTGTTGCCCTCATTATAAGACTTGTATAAGACTTTTAAAGCCATTTTGATAGTCGGCTAATATAGACACTTACATCATGTGTTGCCTTGATCATCACACTCATATAAGACCTTTAAAGCCATTTTGATAGTGGGCTTATATAGCTAATATAGACACTTACATCATGTGTTGTCTTCATTATAACACTTATATAAGACTTTTAAAGCCATTTTGATAGTAGGCTAATATAGACACTTACATCATGTGTTCTCTTCATTATAACACTTTAATAAGACTTAATTCATTTTGATAGCAGGCCAAATATAGACACTTATATCATGTGTCTACTTTATCATAACACTTATATAAGACTTTTAAAGTCATTTTGATAGTAGGCTAATATAGACACTTACGTACATCATGTGTTGCCATCATTACAACACTTACATACGGCGTTTAAAGTCATTTTGATAGTAGGCTAATATAGCTAATATAGACACATCACGTGTTGCCTTCATTATAACACTTATATAAGACTTTTAAAGCCAATTTGATAGAAGGCTAATATAGACACTTACATCATGTGTTGTCTTCATTATAAAACTTATATATGACTAAATTTTAAAGTCATTTTGATAGTAGGTTATTGTAGCTCATACAGACACTTTCGTCATGTGTTGCCTTCATTATAACACTTATATAAGACTTTTAAAGTCATTTTGATAGTAGGCTGATATAGACACTTACATAATGTGTTGCCTTCATTATAACACTTATATAAGACTTTTAAAGACATTTTGATAGTAGGCTAATATAGCTAATATAGACACTTATTATAGACAAACTAGTTTTGTGTATTTTTGGTCCAATATGGCTCTTTGAAGGTGTGTTGCCGACCCCTCTGGTACAGAACAAGCAAGCCCCTTACCCTGGTCTTCTTGTACATCTTGTTCTTGAGGTAGCTGAAGGTGCGGCTAACTTTGGTGGCGCCCTTCCCCTCGGCGTCGCTCCGCAGGGGGCCGGGCTCCTCCTCTGATATGCTGTGTCACAAAAAAGGAGTAAAACAAAAACACGGTGACCTGGGGTTCCTTGGGACGCAGGCCGCTTTACTTTTGCACTCACCTGTATGCTAAAGAGCCGGAAGTGCTGGAGAAGGACCTCGAACCTGCACACAAACACAAACAAGCCGTCAGGGTTTTTAGGAACCGACAATTCCGTCACAAAGGAATTAAACTGAAGTGGACCTAAGGGGGTCTAGGTGGTCTAATGTACTATTTGGTCTATTTAGCACCCAAAGGAAAAGTGGTATGTCCCTAAATTACTCAAGCATGTAAACGCTTTGGACTCCTGGCTCCTCAAAGAAAGGCCAGGAAATTAAATAGTTCCAAGGCCTCCGGTCCCCCGAGTGGTTAACGCGGGCGAGCAAAGTGTTTAACCTGCAAGAACGTCTCAAAATTGACTCTGGCGCCGATCGGACCGGCCGGGAGCCAGTTTGGAAGGCGGGAACAAGCTGCCTGCTGCCAATAGTGGCAGATAAATAAAGGGGCATCGAGTTTGCTGTCACTTTATTTAACGTGTAAACAAAGCAGGTGTGTCCATGCTGACAATCTACTAACCCCGTTTCCATATGAGTTGGGAAATTGAGTTAGATGTAAATATAAACAGAATACAATGATTTGCAAATCCTTTTCAAGCCATATTCAGTTGAATATGCTACAAAGACAACATATTTGATGTTCAAACTAATAAAAAAATATTTTTTTTGCAAAGAATCATTAACTTTAGAATTTGATGCCAGCAACACGTGACAAAGAAGTTGGGAAAGGTGGCAATAAATACTGATAAAGTTGAGGAATGCTCATCAAACGCTTATTTGGAACATCCCACAGGTGTGCAGGCTAATTGGGAACAGGTGGGTGCCATGATTGGCTATAAAAGCAGCTTCCATGAAATGCTAAGTCATTCACAAACAAGGATGGGGCGAGGTACACCCCTTTGTCCACAACTGTGTGAGCAAATAGTCAAACAGTTTAAGAACAACGTTTCTCAAAGTGCAATTGCAAGAAATTTAGGGATTTCAACATCTACGCTCCATAATATCATCAAAAGGTTCAGAGAATCTGGAGAAATCACTCCACGTAAGCGGCATGGCAGGAAACCAACATTGAATGACCGTGACCTTTGATCCTTGTAGCAAAAACCGACATCAACCTCTAAAGGATATCACCACATGGGCTCAGGAACACTTCAGAAAACCACTGTCACTAAATACAGTTCGTCGCTACATCTGTAAGTGCAAGTTAAAGCTCTACTATGCAAAGCCAAAGCCATTTATCAACAACATCCAGAGACGCCGACGGCTTCTCTGGGCCTGAGATCATCTAGGATGGACTGATGCAAAGTGGAAAAGTGTTCTGTGGTCTGACGAGTCCACATTTCAAATTGTTTTTGGAAATATTCAACATCGTGTCATCCGGACCAAAGGGGAAGCGAACCATCCAGACTGTTATCGACGCAAAGTTGAAAAGCCAGCATCTGTGATGGTATGGGGGTGCATTAGTGCCCAAGGCATGGGTAACTTACACATCTGTGAAGGCACCATTGATGCCGAAAGGTACATACAGGTTTTGGAACAACATATGCTGCCATCTAAGCGCCGTCTTTTTCATGGACGCCGCTGCTTATTTCAGCAAGACAATGCCAAGCCACATTCAGCACGTGTTACAACAGGGGTCGAGAACCTTTTTGGCTGAGGGAGCCATGAAAGCCAAATTTTTCAAAGTGTATTACACATTTAGTTGTATTCAGTGTTAAAAAAATATGATATGGCTCTCACGGAAATACATTTTAAAATATTTGGCTTTCGTGGCTCTCTCAGCCAAAAAGGTTCCCGACCCCTGCTTTAAAGTCACATCCAACAATTGCGACGACGACTTTTTACTGTCAACTGAGTTTTGTTTTTAATAAATTTCTGCTGGTGGTGTGCCTCCGCATTTTTTAAAAGACTCCGGCTTATTAGTGATTCCTAGAGCCCAAAAAAAGTCTGCGGGCTATAGAGCGTTTTCATTTCGGGCTCCAGTACTCTGGAATGCCCTCCCGGTAACAGTTCGAGATGCCACCTCAGTAGAAGCATTTAAGTCTCACCTTAAAACTCATTTGTATACTCTAGCCTTTAAATAGACTCCCTTTTTAGACCAGTTGATCTGCCGCTTCTTTTCTTTTTCTTCTATGTCCCACTCTCCCGTGTGGAGGGGGTCCGGTCCGATCCGGTGGCCATGTACTGCTTGCCTGTGTATCGGCTGGGGACATCTCTGCACTGCTGATCCGCCTCCGCTTGGGATGGTTTCCTGCTGGCTCCGCTGTGAACGGGACTCTCGCTGCTGTGTTGGATCCGCTTTGGACTGGACTCTCGCGACTGTGTTGGATCCATTGTGGATTGAACTTTCACAGTATCATGTTAGACCCGCTCGACATCCATTGCTTTCCTCCTCTCCAAGGTTCTCATAGTCATCATTGTCACAGACGTCCCACTGGGTGTGAGTTTTCCTTGCCCTTATGTGGGCCTACCGAGGATGTCGTAGTGGTTTGTGCAGCCCTTTGAGACACTAGTGATTTAGGGCTATATAAGTAAACATTGATTGATTGATTGATTGATTGATCACATTACGCCTGCACTGGCTTCCTGTGCACTTAAGATGTGACTTTAAGGTTTTACTACTTACGTATAAAATACTACACGGTCTAGCTCCATCCTATCTTGCCGATTGTATTGTACCATATGTCCCGGCAAGAAATCTGCGTTCAAAAGACTCCGGCTTATTAGTGATTCCTAGAGCCCAAAAAAAGTCTGCGGGCTATAGAGCGTTTTCCGTTCGGGCTCCAGTACTCTGGAATGCCCTCCCGGTAACAGTTCGAGATGCTACCTCAGTAGAAGCATTTAAGTCTCACCTTAAAACTCATTTGTATACTCTAGCCTTTAAATAGACCTCCTTTTTAGACCAGTTGATCTGCCGCTTCTTTTCTTTTTTCTCCTATGTCCCCCCCTCCCTTGTGGAGGGGGTCCGGTCCGATGACCATGGATGAAGTACTGGCTGTCCAGAGTCGAGACCCAGGATGGACCGCTCGCCTGTGTATCAGTTGGGGACATCTCTACGCTGCTGATCCACCTCCGCTTGGGATGGTTTCCTGCTGCTGTCTTGGATCCGCTCTGAACTGAACTCTCGCGGCTGTGTTAGAGCCACTATGGATTGAACTTTCACAGTATCATGTTAGACCCGCTCGACATCCATTGCTTTCGGTCCCCTAGAGGGGGGGGGGGTTGCCCACATCTGAGGTCCTCTCCAAGGTTTCTCATAGTCAGCATTGTCACTGGCGTCCCACTGGATGTGAATTCTCCCTGCCCACTGGGTGTGAGTTTTCCTTGCCCTTTTGTGGGTTCTTCCGAGGATGTTGTAGTCGTAATGATTTGTGCAGTCCTTTGAGACATTTGTGATTTGGGGCTGTATATATAAACATCGATTGATTGAAACGCAAAAACCATGCCTTGGCTCAAAAACGGTTGAAAAACACTGCTTTAGCGCATCCTTGGCATCGGATGAAAAACACAAATCCGAACCAGGCAAGCGTCAGTTCCTTAGATCAAGATTGAGCCGAGCGCTGCGGAAATCCTGCAGACTTGATCATAACAGTCACCATCATGCATAAGGGGCATTCATAATTCATGTTTTCATTCATTATTCATCTCACCCCTCAGCTGACCTCATCCCCCCCCCCCGCCAGACAAAAAAAAAAAAACTTTCTGAAAACAAACTACTACTGGAACACGGCGGTTCTACGGGGGGAACACCTAGTCCGAGGTCCACACCGTCATACTTACTGGAGTTATCGTCATCGTCGCTAGTGGACGAGTCGCCGTAAAGCGACTTAGACTTAGTGAGGATGGGGGACAGACTGAACGAGAAGGAAATCCGCCTCCTTCGGCGAAGACGTCCCACCACTGAGGGGGCGAGGAAGGCAGGAGAGGGAAAGAACCAAAGCAAAACTCAACAGAGAATCAAGAAATGCAACAAAATAGGGCCATTTTTTACTACTTTTTCTGTGGTTAACTAGCACAGGGATATATATATATATATATATATATATATATATGTATAGCTTCAATTGCACAATAAGTTTAACTAAATATATTTAACCAAAATATATTTTCTGAGAATCAGTGATCATATATGGAATATTCCCAACCAAAATGTCATCTGCTGTGTTAAACACTACGTTATATTCTACTATTTTTTACAATCTTACATTACACCAAAAAGCTTACAAAATGTACTTTTAAAGAGCTTTCATGACATATTAAATGACACCACTCTAATATTCCAATTCAATATATTTTCACCTGCTTAAATTTCACAAAAAGTTTGACTAAAATATATGTTTCTAAGAACTTTAATGAGATATTATGTGGTCATATATGGAATTTATATTGAATTAAAGCTGGTAAAAAAAATAGTGGCATTAAAAAGACATTTTGTATTGGAATATTTGAGTTATGTTGTTTAATACGTCATGAAAGCTCTATAAAAGTATAGTTTGTGAGCTTTTTTTGTCAAATTTAAGCTGGTAGAAATTGCAATATATATATATATATATATATATATATATATATATATATATATATATATATATATATATATATATATATATATATATATTTTTTTTTTTTGCTTAAATTCCACAAGACGTTTGACTAAAATATATTTTCTAAGAACTTTTATGAGATATTATGTGATCATATATGGAATTTATAAATAAATTAAAGCTGGTAAAAAAAACAGTAGAATTAAATAGACATTTTGGATTGGAATATTTGAGTTAAGTCCTTTAATATGTCATGAAAGCTCTATAAAAGTATATTTTGTGAGCTTTTTTTCTCAATTTTAAGCTGGTAAAAATTGCAATATATATATATATATATATATATATATATATATATATATATATATATATATATATATATATATATTGCTTAAATTCCACAAGACGTTTTGACTAAAATATATTTTCTAAGAACTTTAATGAGATACTATGTGATCATATATAGAATTTATAAATAAATTAAAGCTGGTAAAAAAAAAACAGTAGAATTAAATAGAAATTTTTGATTGGAATATTTGAGTTATGTCGTTTAGTATGTCATGAAAGCTCTATAAAAGTATAGTTTGCGAGCTTTTTTAGTAAAATTTAAGCTGGTAAAAATGGCAATACATATACATATATATACATACATATATTTATATATATATATATACATATATATATACATACATATATATACATATATATATATATATACATACATATATACATATATATATATATATATATATATATATACATATACATACATATATATATATACATACATATATATATATATATATATATATATATATATATACATATACATACATATATATATATACATATATATACATATACATACATATATATATATACATATATATATATACATACATATACATATATATATACATACATATATATATATACATATATATATATATATACATATATATATATACATACATATACATATATATATATATATATACATATACATATATATATATATATATACATATACATATATATATATATACTTTTTAAATACACCAATGGTGCAACTGGACACATCCTCAGTGATGTAACCTAGGATCACAGGGGGTTTCGGGTCTTTCAACAATCAGACCCCCTCCCCTAGGCGACCCAGCCAGGGTTGATCAGGCCCCAGCCTGTGTCCAGGTAGCGCTACTGCCCTACATGCCACGCCTCTCCCCTCCTGATCCACAGCCACCTTGATGCCACTTCTGCTGCATCTGTGACTAACTTCATGGCCCTTTGCTGGCTGGCCCCTGTGATGCCAAGCATTCTGTAGGCCCTGCAGAGAGATTTGCCCACAAACCCTCGACACCCCACTTCAACCGGCCGGCACATCGCTCGCCACCCATTGCTCCGACACTCCTCCACAAGCTGAGAGTACTTTGCACTCTTCCTCTCATTGGCCTCCTCCATACGGTCCTCCCAAGGCACTGTGAGCTCCAAGAGGATTACCTGCTTGGAGGCCACTGAGGTGAGCACAATATCTGGCCTTAGTGTTGTTTTAGCAACCACGTCAGGGAACTTCAACTGCTTTCCCAGATCAACTGACAGCTCCCAGTCGCGTGCTGTTGCCAACAGGCCAGACGAGGTGTTCCGGGCAGCCGGTGTTGACTTCTCCCCAGCTCTGATGAAAGCAGTACTCTTCACTGGGCGGAGGCTCTTGCTGTGACTGACTCCCCTGCAGATGGCATCAGCTATGGCCTTCAGGACCTGGTCATGTCGCCAGCGGTACCGCCCTTCACCCAGGGCTTTTGGACAACAGCTTAGGATGTGCTCCAAGGTTCCTCTCCTCTGGCAGAGGGGGCACCCTGGTGTCTCCACCTTTCCCCAGGTGAAGAGGTTGGATGGACTTGGCAGCACATCGTAGACCGCCTGGATCAAGAACTTTATTCGATGGGGTTCGGCTTTCCAGAGCTCGGTCCATGTGACCTTACGCTCTGATACTTGTTCCCATCTCGTCCAGGCGCCCTGTTGCCGCATTCCCGCCATCTGGCAGGCTCGCCTTTCCTCAACTCCTGCTCGCACTTCCTCGAGGATCAGTGACCTCTTCTCTTTCCCCTGCGCCTTGTCATAGCGAGGTGTTCTTCTGCTACCTAAGCCAGATCTCCCCTGCGCCACTGTTCCCACCAAAACCTTTTGCCGTAGCCTTGCCTCTGCAACATCCACAGCCTCGACAGCTCTCCACTTCCGCCCCGTCCTGACTTCAATCCCAGCCTGTGCAACCTTTGGGTCACTGGACTCCCGATACTGTAGGAGCTCCCTGGACCGTGTCACCATGAACTCCTCGCTCAGGCTGCTGATGGGGAGCTTCAGTTTGTTGTTATGCCCGTATAGAGCAATGCTGCTCAGGCTTCGCGGCAGTCCTAGCCACCTGCGCAGGAACCTACTGACCCTCATCTCAAAGCCTTCCACCGTTGAAATGGGGACTTCGTACACCATGAGGGGCCAGAGGATCCGAGGGAGAATCCCGTGCTGGTAAATCCAGGCCTTGAACTTGCCAGGAAGGCCAGACTTATCCACCACGGTCAGCCAGGTCTCCAGGTCTTGGTTGGTCGATCTTGTGGAGGCTGCGTCTCTCAGGCTGCAATTAAACACCTTTCCCAAGCTCTTCACAGGTTCCTCGGTGAGTGATGGTATTTTGGTGGTGCCAAGTGAGAAGCAGAACTTGCCAGTAACCTTTCCTTTCTTTAGCACTAGGACCCTCGACTTGGCCGGCTTGAAGTTCATGCGAGCCCAGGAAATCACCTCCTGAAGGCCATTCAAGATCCACCTGCAACCTGGGACGGATGTAGTGGTCACTGTCAGGTCGTCCATGAAGGCTCGGATGGGTGGCTGCCGGACTCCAGACCTGGAGAGGGGACCTCTGCACTGAACTTCCGCAGACTTCACCAGCATGTTCATGGCGAGCGCAAAGAGGATGACTGAGATCGTACAGCCAGTGATGATCCCCTTTTCAAGCCTGTGCCAGTCGGAGGTTGTTTTTCCGGAGGAGACTCTTAGATGGAAGTTGGCATAGTAGTCCAGAATGAGGTCTCTGAACTTCTTTGGAATGTGATGCCGATTCAGTGCCTCTTCGACCAGCTTGTGGGGTATGGATCCATAGGCATTTTCGAGGTCCAGCCACAGAACAGCCAGGTCCCCCTTATTCTCCCTGGCTTCCCTGATGAGCTGAGTGACCACGCCTGTGTGCTCCAGACATCCAGATACCTCTGGGATCCCTCCTTTCTGGACCGATGTATCAATGTAGGAGTTCTTCAGGAGGTAGTCTGTCAGTCGCCTGGCCATGAGGCTGAAGAAGATCTTCCCTTCAACACTCAGCAACGAGATGGTTCGGAACTGATTGATGTTCTTAGACTTCTCCTCCTTTGGGATCCACACACCCTCTGCCTGTCTCCACTGGTCTGCTACCTTGCCCCTCCTCCAGATCACCTTCAAGATTCTCCAGAGTCTGTGGAGTAGTCTTGGACAGTTCTTATAGACCTTATAAGGTACTCCACTGGGCCCTGGAGCAGAGCTCGTCCTTGCCCTGCGGACCACCTCCTGGATTTCCTTCCAGCCGGGCTCTTTCCCATCGAAGTCAAGCGTTGGTGTTGGTGGATTGATCAAGGACCTGCAGGGGCCTAGGTCTTGTTCTCTGCATCCATCGCTGTAAATTTGCTTGAGGTGGTGGTCGACCTCAGCTTTGGAGCAGGCCAGTCTACCGCTTCGCTTCTGTCCTAGCAGCTGTTTTGTGACTCCAAAGGGATTCGCCAGAAAGGCAGCTCTCCTCCTGGACCTTTCCTTCCTCCTCCTCCTATGCCACTCCGCTCTCCTCAAGGTTATTAGCTTCTTGCGGATTATACAACGTAGTTCCGCAAGAGGCCCCCTATCCTCTTCACGTGCAACCTTGAACTGCTGTCTTAAACACTTCAGTTCCTGCCTGAGCTGATGGATTTTACTCGCTCTATTGTTCATGATGTAGGGGGGCTTCGCTGCCCGCTTCTCCTCAAGTCCAAACCTCTCTGCAGCGAGGCTGATGATGATCGTGGTCATCGTCTTGAGGCGTCGATCAGCGTCCCCTTTGGCTGTTGTTTCTAAGATGGTATCAGCATCTTCATCAAACTGGAGCCACTCTTTCTCCTTGCTAGCTTGGGGCCACTTTACCCGACGATGTTCTGATGTCCTGTGTGCTTCTGGTGGTTGCATCACCTGGAGGCTCCGGGCACTGTGGGGTGACTCCGGGCCTGGCTCCTCCTGCGTCTCACCAGGCGTAGTTCCTGTGCGCTGTGATTCTACCACCTTCTGCATACACTTCATCCTGGCCTGGTGGATCCGCAGGCCATGTCGGTTCTTGCATACCTTCCCACATATGCATTCCATAGTCGTCGTCGTGTTACCATTGCCATGTGTCGTCAACCTTTGATCCGTCCAGTGGGATTCTCTTCCGCCCCCCCTCTCGGGAATCCCTGGGGGTATATTTCCTGTAGGTCGATTCGTAGCTTGTTGTGGGTTCCTTCCTCTCAGAAGGTGCAGCTCGGGATGCTACCCCTCACTGCCCCGGTGCCGTCTTTCCGGGCTGTCCGCTGTCTCTCCAGCTGTCACCAATCTATACTTGGTGGTCAACCAGACTGTTCCTGGTAGTCACTGGTTGTCCCAGAAAAGCAACTTTTTAAATACACCAATGGTGCAACTGGACACATCCTCAGTGATGTAACCTAGGATCACATAACTCAAACATTCCAATCCAAAATGTAAATTTATTTCTACTGTTTTTTTAAGAACTTTAATTTGTTTATAAATTCCATATATGATCACATAATATCTCATTAAAGTAACTTACAAAATATATTTTAGTCAATCGTCTTGTGGAATTTAACCAAAATATATGTATATATACATATACATATATATATATATATATATATATATATATATATATATATATATATATATATATATATATATATATATATATATATATATACATATATTTTGGTTAAATTCCACAAGACGATTGACTAAAATATATTTTGTAAGTTACTTTAATGAGATATTATGTGATCATATATGGAATTTATAAACAAATTAAAGTTCTTAAAAAAACAGTAGAAATAAATTTACATTTTGGATTGGAATGTTTGAGTTATGTCGTTTAATATGTCATGAAAGCTCTATAAAATTAAAGTTTGTGAGCTTTTTTTGTAAAATTTAAGCTGGTAAAAATTGCTATATATATATATATATATATATATATATACATATATAGCAATTTTTACCAGCTTAAATTTTAAGCTGGTATAAAGGTATTAAGCTGGCAGTGTGTATATATATATATATATATATATATATATATATATATATATACACACTGTATATACTGTATATATATTTATAGCTTAAATTCCACAAGAAGTTTGACTAAAATATATTTTCTAAGAACTTTAATGAGATATTATGTGATCATATATAGTATTTATAAATAAATTAAAGCTGGTAAAAAAAAAAACAGTAGAATTAAATAGACATTTTGGATTGGAATATTTGAGTTATGTCGTTTGATATGTCATGAAAGCTCTATAAAAGTATATTTTGTGAGCTTTTTTTGTTAAATTTAAGCTGGTAAAAATTGCTATATATATATGTATACATATATATATAAAATATATTTTCTAAGAACTTTCATGACATATTATGTGATCATATAGGGAATGTTCCCAACCCAAATGTCATCTGCTGTGTTAAACACTACATTCTTTTTTATATTCTATTATTTTTACAATCTTAGATTTCACAAAAAGCTTACAAAATGTACTTTGAAAGACCTTTCATGACATATTAAATAACACAACTCTAATACTCCTATCCAAAATCTGTATTTTATTCCACCATTTTTTAAATTTCGCATAGTTTTAATAAAATATATCTTCTAAAAATGTTATGAGATATATGGAAAAATGTAATACTTGTTTTTTGCATATAAATTTAGCAATTTTTACCAGTTTCGATTTCACAAAAAGCATATAAAATACAGTAAAAAAACATAAGGAACTAATTAGTGAGTTAGCGGGAAACAGTGACAACTTCTTGCACTTCCTCAAAAATGCTAAAGCCGGTGATAAAAAAGCAAGGGATAACTTTATGTTGACGAGGCAGTGAAACGTAAATACATAAGAGGACATATTTGACCGTGACACATGTCACTCACCGTCAATGTCTCGGTGGCTGATGGCCAGCATGGACACTGACTTGGTGAGGGGCAGGGTCATGGGCGGGCAGCTGTTCCTCAGGGGCCGAGAGCGTCTGGATTTCTGCAAGATGCATGAAATATTGTTTATTAAAATGTCAGGATGGGACTTGTGGACATGATGTTTCTGCTTACCAGCATTTCCAGGCCGCCAAGCACCCCCGTTTCCTCCTGCTCCTCCGTGAGCGATACCAGGGAGCCCCGCTCGTCCACGTCATGCCGCGGCATCCTGGAAGGCTCCTGGATGCGGGGACCCCGCCGCGTCAAGCCATTGACTTCCTCCTGGCCGCCGCTCAGGCCCTCCAGGCTGTAGCTGTGTATGCAAGGAGGAGAGAAAAGTACATGCATTATTAAATGATCGATTAGAATGAATCAATACAACTTTAAATAAATATGACATTTTTAAAAATAATTATAAATTCAGGTTAAAATCAAAAAATAACATAAAAAGCCTGCCAGAAAATTCAATTTTGGTGCTGTAAAATAAAACATACTGTGTGAAATAAAAATGAATACCTGCAAATTTAAAAAAAAAAAAAAAAAAAAATATCCATAGCTAAAATTAAAATATTGAAATAAAGTAAAAAGTAATACTTTGTCAGGTGCTTGCAAGGAATTGAATTTTTGGTGGTGTCAAAAAAAAAAAGTAAAGAAATAATGAATAAATACGCAATACAAAATAAAGAACATATATAAGTAAATAAGATCAAAGAAAAAGTGCTTGCATGAAAAACAATTTTTGGTAGTGTGAAATAAAAAAAACCCTAAACAAATAATGAATGAATACGAAATAAAAAAGGGACAAAAACAAGTAAACAAGCTCTCATGAAAATACATTTTTGGTGGTGTAAAATAAAAAGTAAACAATTAATGAATAAATACACAATACAAAATAAAGGACATATATAAGTAAATAAGATCAAAGAGAATGTGCTTGCATGAAAAACAATTTTTGACAGTGGGAAATAAAAAAAACCTAAACAAATAAAATAAATGAATACGAAATAAAAAATGAACAAAAACAAATAAACAAGCGCTCATGAAAATACATTTTTGGTGGGTTAAAATAAAAAGTAAACAAATAATAAATAAATACAAAATACACAATAAAGGACATATATAAGTACGTACGATCAAAGAAAAATTGCTCGCATGAAAAATTTTTTGGTAGTGTGAAATAAAAAAAACCTAAACAAATAATGAATGAATATGAAATAAAAAATGGACAAAAAGAAGTTAACAAGCTCTCATGAAAATACATTTTTGGTGGTGTAAAATAAAAAGTAAACAAATAATAAATAAATACAAAATACAAAATAAAGGTCATATATAAGTAAATAAGATCAAAGAAAATGTGCTTGCATGAAAAACAATTTTTGGTAGTGTGAAATAAAAAAAACCTAAACAAATAATGAATGAATACGAAATTAAAAATGAACAAAAAGAAGTAAACAAGCTCTCATGAAAATACATTTTTGGTGGTGTAAAATAAAAAGTAAACAAATAGTGAATAAATACAAAATAAAAAATCAAGTAAATAACTTCAAATAAAAACTGCTTGCATGAAAATGAATTGTTGGTGGTGTAAAATAAAAAGCAAAACAATGAATAAATACGAAAAATAAAAATATGGAAAAATAAAAGTAAATAACATCAAGTAAGTGCTTGCATAAAAAATATTTTTGGGTGGTGTAGAATAAAAAAACAAAACAAATAAAGAATGAATATGAAAAAATTAAATAAAAGGAAAAAAACAAGATATCATGAATATTAATATTTGGTAGTGTAAAATAAAAAAATAAAAAAAAATTATACATACGAAACAACTAATAAAGGTAAAGATAAGGAATACATTGTCGGGGGCTTGCAGGAAAATACATTTTTGTTGTAGTAAAAAAATTCATGAAAAAATACAAATTTAAATATTTATACCTAAAATTAACTCAAATAAAAAGTAATTGCAAAAAATGAAAAGTTGGTGCTGTAACTTTAAATAAACAAATGAAAATAATTATAAAGTTTAAAAAACTTAAATAAAATATAACAAAAAAAATACATTTTAATATAAATTATTTTTTCTTTGTTGTTGTAAATTAAAACATATTCAGAGCTAAAATGAAAATAATAATATGAAGTAAAAAGTAATACTTTTTCAGGTGCTTGCAAGAAAATACATTTTTGGTGGTGTAAAATAAAAAAAATAAAAAAATGAACAAACAATAAATAATTTTGAAATCAAAAATAAAGGAAAAAAATAAGTAAATAACAAAATAAAAAGTGCTTGCATGAAAGTGAATTTTTGGTTGTGTAAAATAAAAAAAATAAAAAAAATAATGATAAATAAATATAAAATAAAAAAAATAAGGAAAATATAATTCGGAGGCTTGCAAAAAAAATATTGTTTTAGTGCAGTAAAAAAAATTATGAATGAATACAAATTAAAATATATATACCTATAATTAAATAAAATAAAGTTATTTCAAGGAAATTAAATATCGGTGCTGTAAAATTAAACAAAGAAAAAATAAAAATCAAGCACAGTTTAAAAAAATTGAAATAAAATAGAACAAATAAAATACATCGTCAGGGGTTTAAAATATATTTTTTGTTGCAGTGAAACACAAATGTATAAAAAATACTATATAAATAATTTCACTAACATAGTCATGAATAAAATAATTTATTGCAAGGTGCTGTAAAATAACATTTTAAAATATAAATCAATCAATCAATCAATGTTTATTTATATAGCCCTAAATTACAAGTGTCTCAAAGGGCTGCATCCTCGGTTCAGAGTCCACATAAGGGCAAGGAAAAACTCACAACCCAGTGGGATAATAATTATAAATAGATAATAATAAATCAATAATAATTACAAAATATTATATATGTATATATATATATATATATATATATATATACACATATATATTATTTAAAAAAAAATTATAAATACAGTTTAATAAACAGAAATAAAATATAATCAATACAATTGAATGATAAATTGTCAGGGGTATAAAAATATTTTTTGTTGCAGTTAAACTAAAATGAATATATAAAAAATAAATAAATATTCATTAATAAAATAAATACAAATTTATATAAAAAGTGGTTGCAAGAAAACATGTTGGCGCCGTAAAATAAAAATTAATACATAAAAAAATAACTAATTAAAATAGTCATAGCTAAAAAATAATAAAAAATAAAGTAAGACATTGAAAATATAGTGTGTGTGAATGTGAGTGTGAATGTTGTCTATCTGTGTTGGCCATGCGACGAGGTGGCGACTTGTCCAGGGTGTACCCCGCCTTCTGCCCGATTGTAGCTGAGATAGGCGCCAGCGCCCCCAAGAGGGAATAAGCGGTAGAAAATGGATGGATTTATTGAAAATGTACTTTTGGTAAAGACGGCTAATGTGAGTGGAAGAATACATCCCAACCAAGTAAGAACTGCATGCTTTCTTATTGTAATTGGGGCGGTTTAGCTCGGTTGGTAGAGCGGCCGTGCCAGCAACTTGAGGGTTGCAGGTTCGATTCCCGCTTCCGCCATCCTAGTCACTGCCGTTGTGTCCTTGGGCAAGACACTTTACCCACCTGCTCCCAGTGCCACCCACACTGGTTTAAATGTATTGGGTGTCACTATGTAAAGCGCTTTGAGTCACTAGAGAAAAAGCGCTATATAAAAATAATTCATTTCACAGACGTGTTATTATACTAAAATACTTTCGTGCCACTAGCCACACCAGCTACAGACGCTGCATGTATCCATCCATCCATCCATTTTCTACCGCTTATTCCCTTTTGGGGTTGCGGGGGGCGCTGGCGCCTATCTCAGCTACAATCGGGCGGAAGGCGGCGTACACCCTGGACAAGTCGCCACCTCATCGCAGGTCCAACACAGATAGACAGACAACATTCACACACTAGGGACCATTTAGTGTTGCCAATCAACCTATCCCCAGGTGCATGTCTTTGGAGGTGGGAGGAAGCCGGAGTACCCACGCACTCACGGGGAGAACATGCAAACTCCACACAGAAAGATCCCGAGCCTGGATTTGAACCCAGGAGTGCAGGACCTTCGTATTGTGAGGCAGACGCACTAACCCCTCTGCCACCGTGAAGCTGCATGTAAACAACATCAAATTGATGGACACACTAAATCACATGCTTGGATGTGGAAGTGAAGCACTCTCTTATCTCTTTGCAGGCGGCCCCATTATCCAGCAAATCACGGGGCCGTCACGTGAGGACAGAATGAACCTGAAGTGGACGCCAGGAACCGCCTACTCTGGGATGGTCACAGAGCAGATAAGCGCTCACCTATCCCGGCGCCATCGTATCCGTCACGCCGAGGCCTGCTTGCTGACATTATCATCGTCACACTGCGCCTTTTTTTTAAATGTTATTTTACGCAGAGCCCGAGGGGCCGCCTGCTAACATGAATCACGGCGCCGTCTGATAATGCTGCTGACAGAGTGACAGACTGAGGCAGGAAGTGATAAGGCGGGGCTTACACACAAACACACATTAAAGAAAGCCTACGCTACGTGTGGCGTGCAGGAAGATCAGACATCAGAAACGTTCACTTCTTGACATGAGGCCGCCGCCAATTACAGCGTCTTCGCCTAACGAGGAGATCATCGGAAGCAGGTGATAATTGGAGAGCAGGGACGCAACAATAGGAAATGTTCATATATATTGTGCTGAAAAAGTACTAATAAACACACTGAAATATTTTGACCAAGTGACAATTATGGGTTGTACTTGTATAGCGCTTTTCTACTTTCAAGGTACTCAAAGCGCTTTGACATTACTTCCACATTCACACACACATTCACACACTGATGGAGGGAGCTGCCATGCAAGGCGCCAACCAGCACCCATCAAGAGCAAGGGTGAAGTGTCTTGCTCAGGACACAACGGACGTGACGAGGTTGGTTCTAGGTGGGATTTGAACCAGTGACCCTCGGGTTGCGCACGGCCACTCTCCCCACTGCGCCACGCCGTCCCTATTAAATTTGAGACATGATTTTCATCAAAATACGACTAGCATCGGTGATTTTCCCGCTGTTTTGCTTTGACTTTCAGAAATTGTGAAATGAAGTGAATTATATTTATATAGCGCTTTTTCTCTAGTGACTCAAAGCGCTTTACATAGTGAAACCCAATATCCAAGTTACATTCAAACCAGTGTGGGTGGCACTGGGAGCAGGTGGGTAAAGTGTCTTGCCCAAGGACACAACGGCAGTGACTCAGATGGCGGAAGCGGGAATCGAACCTGCAACCCTCAAGTTGCTGGCACGGCCGCTCTACCAACCGAGCTAAACACAACAGAACAAATACCCGGAACTCCTTGCAGCACTAACTCTTCGGGGACGCTACAATATACACTACCCTCTACCCCGTAAATCAACCTGTACATTAGGCGCATGGGGTTATAAGGCACACTAAATTGAAGGGAAAGTTTACATGTTACCCTTTAGTCGACTAAATCTACTGTAGTTTTCCTCGACTATAATCTTATATTTCATCAACTAAAACTAGACTAAAACAATTTAAATAGTGAAGTGAAGTGAATTATATTTATATAGCGCTTTTCTCTAGTGACTCAAAGCGCTTTACATAGTGAAACCCAATATCTAAGTTACATTTAAAGCAGTGTGGGTGGCACTGGGAGCAGGTGGGTAAAGTGTCTTGCCCAAGGACACAACGGCAGTGACTAGGACGGCGGAAGCGGGGATCGAACCTGCAACCCTCAAGTTGCTGGCACGGCCGCTCTACCAACCGAGCTATACCAACTAAATTATGACTAAAACTAAATTACGTTTTAGTCAAAAGACTATGATGAAAACTAAATCAAATTTTGCTGTCGGAATTAACACTGACCCCTGATCACCCCTTGGGAGGCGAGGGGAGCAGTGAGCAGCAGCCGTGGCCGCGCCCGGGAATCATTTGCACACCCCTGCTGTATGACCACGTCACAACATGACACATACGTTTTGGAGCCAGACTTTTTCAGAAATGTCCACTGCAGGGGACGCAGACAACACTGTGGTTCTTGAGTGATTTCCCAGCACAGCCCGCAGGGTTGCAGGCAGGAGAGGGGGCTCCATCCATTTTCTACCGCTTGTCCCTTTTTGAGGTCTCAGCAGCATTCGCCCACATGGAGCTATTAAAAACCAAACATGGAGGATTAAAAGAAATGTGGTCTTCCGTCTCCTGTGATTGGTCGGCCTCCCCTTGCAGCCGGACGAGACAGAGACAGGAAGTGATGGATGGCGGGTCAGACGGCGACACGTTGAGAACAATTACCGACGAGGAGGGACGTTAATTGCGACTAACGAGATCAGTCACGCCATATTTTCTGATGAACCAATCAGGACTCTGACACAATCAAAGGTGGCAGCCATGACAGCCACTCGGTGTGTGATTATGATTATTAAATGCCACACAGATCTCTGACATCGGCGTGCTAGGTGGCTACATGCTAGCATTGCGACGTGCTGAAAAACTCCACCAGGCCGAGACCCCTTCCACATCTTTGTCAGCCATGTTGTTGTTTTTGACACATAATGTAATATTTTAACATATTATTTACATGTGAATAATGGTGTATAGTAGACTGTATTTATATTATTTGCATGTGAATTATGCTGTGTAATAGACTGTATTTATATTATTTGCATGTGAATTATGCTGTGTAATAGACTGTATTTATATTATTTACATGTGAATAATGCTGTATAATAGACTGTATTTATATTATTCACATGTGAATAATGCTGCATAATAGACGTTATTTGTAATATTTACATGTGAATGCTGTATAATAGACTGTATTTATAGTATTCACACATGAATAAGGCTGTATAATAAACTGTATTTACATTATTTACGTGTGAATAATGCTGTATAATAGACTGTATTTGTAATATTCACATGTGAATAATGCGGTATAATTAACTGTATTTATATTATTCACATGTGAATAATGCTGCATAATAGACTTTATTTGTAATATTTACATGTGAATAATTCTCTATAATAGACTGTATTTATATTATTTACATGTGAATAATGCGGTATAATGAGACTGTATTTATATTATTCACATGTGAGTAATGCTGCATAATAGACTTTATTTGTAATATTTACATGTGAATAATGCTGTATAATAAGACCGTATTTATATTATTCACACGTGAATAATGCTGTATAAAGGACTGTATTTATATTATTCGCATGTTAATAATGCTGTATAATAGACTGTATTTATATTATTCACATGTGAATAATGGTGTATAATAGACTTTATTTATATTATTTACACGTGAATAATGCTGTATACTAGACTGTATTTATATTATTCGCATGTTAATAATGCTGTATAATACTGTATTTATATTATTCACATGTGAATAATACTGTATTTATATTATTCACATGTGAATAATGCTGTATAATAGACTATTTATATTATCCGCATGTGAATAATGCTGTATAATAGACTGTATTTATATTATTCACATGTCAATAATGCCGTTTAATAAACTATTTATACTATTCATATGTGAATAATGTGGTATAATGCTGTATTTATATTATTCACATGTCAGTAATGCTGTATAATAGACTGTATTTATGTTATTCACATGTCCATAATGCTGTATAATAAACTGTATTCATACTATTCACATGTGAATAATGTGGTATAATACTGTATTTATATTATTCACTTGTGAATAATGCTGTATAATAAAGTATTTATACTATTCACATGTGAATAATGCTGTATAATAAAGTATTTATATTATTCGCTTGTGAATAGTGCTGTATGATAGACTGTATTTATACTATTCACATGTGAATAATGTGGTATAATAAACGATTTATATTATTTACATGTGAATAATGCTTTATAATAGACTGTATTTACATTACTCACATGTGAATAATGCTGTATAATAGACTGTTTTTATATTATGCACATGTAAAAAGTGTTTGTTTATTGTGAGCCAACTGTGGTGCTGAATATCCCCCAGGGATCAATAAAGTACTTTCTATTCTATTATGTTCTATTCTATTCTATTGTAATATGATATATTAGCACTTCTATGCAGAAATTTGAAAATATTGTGATGAAGATTACCGAAATAACACTCAAGAGCACAGATTTCAACCATTGAACGACATTCTATAGTTCAAAACTCACAGTCATAAACATCATAATGGTGGAAACATTTTTGATGTTGAAGGTCTGTAAAAATTATGTAGAACGTCCGGGGGGGCGGATTGAAAATTTGAATGGGCCACATGTGGCAGGCGGGCCGTATTTTGCCCAAGTTTGATCTGCTGTGTGGCAACTCCAGACCATTATGGATTGATTATTGATTCTTCACTCATCATTTTAGCAGATTTACGTATTTGCACTGGAAACCAACCACAATGGCAATTTTAATCAGAAAAGTAAAAAATAAAGACTGGTGTGAGCTTTGGGCGACACCCGGGTTTCGTCCTGGTGGTGGCGCTTGAGTGCCCTCTCGTTGCGGCTGAAGCTGGGTGGACCTCTAGAAAAACACCACGTTGTGGTTTCTACTGAAGGTTCTTTCTTAGCTGCTCGGTTGTAAATCCAGGAAGTTTAGCGTTCCAATGCCGGAATCGGCTGGGAAACCACACGCTTTTTGTTTTGAACATTTGAATGGGCTCCTTCATCGCCGTCAATGAGGTGACCCTGACTGTAACACAGCGGGGCTTGTCCTGGGCAGACGGCCCACTATGGATTTTAGGGCCTTAATTAATAGCTGCTTCATGGGTCCTGACCCTGGCTCCTACAATACAGGAATTATAAGGTAAATACTAGAGCTCCACGGATTATCGGTGCCGATATTTGGCATTTTGACGTAAATCATATTATCCTTTTTTTTGTTAGTATCAGCCTTTTTTTAAACAATTCTTACAGAACTCCATCAGCAGAGACAATATGATACCGGCGTTTAGTACGTCAACAAATAACCAGCACACCGACCCAGCTTGAAAAAAAGCTTTCAATTTTCTATCTATTCCAGACTATAAGCCACTACTTAATAATAATAATAATAGTAATAGACTCCCTTTTTAGACCAGTTGATCTGCCGTTTCTTTTCTTTTTCTTCTATGTCCCACTCTCCCTTGTGGAGGGGGTCCGGTCCGATCCGTTGGCCATGTACTGCTCGCCTGTGTATCGGCTGGGGACATCTCTGCGCTGCTGATCCGCCTCCGCTTGGGATGGTTTCCTGCTGGCTCCGCTGTGAACGGGACTCTCGCTGCTGTGTTGGATCCGCTTTGAACTGGACTCTCGCGACTGTGTTGGATCCATTATGGATTGAACTTTCACAGTATCATGTTAGACCCGCTCCACATCCATTGCTTTCCTCCTCTCCAAGGTTCTCATAGTCATCATTGTCACCGACGTCCCACTGGGTGTGAGTTTTCCTTGCCCTTATGTGGGCCTACCGAGGATGTCGTAGTGGTTTGTGCAGCCCTTTGAGACACTAGTGATTTAGGGCTATATAAGTAAACATTGATTGATTGATTGATTGATACTTTTTCCAACGCTTTAAACCCTGTGGCTTATAAAACTGTGAGGCTAATTTTACTGGATGGTTCGATTCAATTTGACACGATGTCAAATATTTCCGGCTTCACGGTGGCAGAGGGGTTAGTGCGTCTGCCTCACAATACGAAAGTCCTGCAGTCCTGGGTTCAAATCCAGGCTCGGGATCTTTCTGTGTGGAGTTTGCATGTTCTCCCCGTGAATGCGTGGGTTCCCTCCCACCTCCAAAGACATGCACCTGGGGATAGGTTGATTGGCAACACTAAAATGGTCCCTAGTGTGTGAATGTTGTCTATCTGTGTTGGCCCTGCGATGAGGTGGCGACTTGTCCAGGGTGTACCCCGCCTTCCGCCCGATTGTAGCTGAGATAGGCGCCAGCGACCCCAAAAGGGAATAAGCGGTAGAAAATGGATAGAAGGATGGCCACCACAGTGGATATGTTTCTTTTACTTTTTATTCATAGCTGTATGTAGAAGTGTCTGCTTGTATCTGCTGCTTTAATGTCTTTAATGTCCTTAATGTCCTTTGATGTTTGATGTTTCCCTCTTACACACATGGGAGAGGAATCAATCAATCAATCAATCAATCAATGTTTACTTATATAGCCCTAAATCACTAGTGTCTCAAAGGGCTGCACAAACCACCACGACATCCTCGGTAGGCCCACATAAGGGCAAGGAAAACTCACACCCAGTGGGACGTCGGTGACAATGATGACTATGAGAACCTTGGAGAGGAGGAAAGCAATGGATGTGAAAGTTCAATCCATAATGGATCCAACACAGTCGCGAGAGTCCAGTCCAAAGCGGATCCAACACAGCAGCGAGAGTCCCGTTCACAGCGGAGCCAGCAGGAAACCATCCCAAGCGGAGGCGGATCAGCATCGCAGAGATGTCCCCAGCCGATACACAGGCAAGCAGTACATGGCCACCGGATCGGACCGGACCCCTCCACAAGGGAGAGTGGGACATAGAAGAAAAAGAAAAGAAACGGCAGATCAACTTGTCTAAAAAGGGAGTCTATTTAAAGGCTAGAGTATACAAATGAGTTTTAAGGTGAGACTTAAATGCTTCTACTGAGGTGGCATCTCGAACTGTTACCGGGAGGGCATTCCAGAGTACTGGAGCCCCAAAAGAAAACGCTCTATAGCCCGCAGACTTTTTTTGGGCTTTGGGAATCACTAATAAGCCGGAGTCCTTTGAACGCAGATTTCTTGCCGGGACATATGGTACAATACAATCGGCAAGATAGTGTACCATGGCTATGAGTTTTTGTTTTTTTCCCCCCTTGGCCCCAGTCTGCACCTCCTCTCCAGGGCCCAGGCTAAGACCGATTTTTTTATTTTATTTTAATCTTCTATTTTTTTTTTCCTCCCACCCCCCCTCTTTGTTTACCTTTATCTCATCTTTTTTGTCAGGGGCGCTGGAAGCCGGCAGACCCGTCAGCGATCCTGTTCTGTCTCCCTGCAATGTTTGTCTAAACTTGAATGGGATTGTGCTGAAAATTTTAATTTTCCTGAAGGAACTCTCCTGACGGAATAAATAAATGTGTTGTACTTGTATAGCGCTTTTCTACCTTCAAGGTACTCAAAGCGCTTTGACACTACTTCCACATTCACACACACATTCACACACTGATGGAGGGAGCTGCCATGCAAGGCGCCAACCAGCACCCATCAGGAGCAAGGGTGAAGTGTCTTGCTCAGGACACAACGGACGTGACGAGGTTGGTACTTGGTGGGATTTGAACCAGGGACCCTCGGGTTGCGCACGGCCACTCTCCCACTGCGCCACGCCGTCCCTAAATAAAGTACTAAATAAAGTACTATCTAATCTAATCTAAATGTACCCCATGCCTTTGGTAAGCGCCCCGGCGGCAATTCAAGGCAATACGGTATATGCAAAAGTGTTTTTTCTTGTCTAACACTAAGTGGGCGTGGCTTATACACCGGTGAGCCCTCCAGTGGATCTCTATTAGAGACCAGCTGAAAAGTGGTTCTGCTTGAGAAAAGGCAGCTTGTGGTTCTTCCCATGATGTGCGTGATACTTCTTTGCTTTTAGTCATCAGTACAGCTATTGTTCAACAACAAAAAGCAAGCATTGTTTGCCATGTAGGTCATTTTTTTTCTCTCCCCCCACCCCCCTACCCCCCCCCCCCCCGACCTTCGCAATTACTTTCGAGGCTTTTGTATGCGCTCCAGTAGACGCGGGCTTATGAATGATTCAACTCTGTCACGACTGCTGCATAAAGACAACAAATATAAAGCCCGGGCAGTCGAGGCTGATTCCATTACTGCCGTCGCAGCGGCGATGGCGCGCATGTCAAAGCGGTACGCGCTCCCCGAGAGCGGGGGCGGGGTGTTGATACGTGCGTCGGGAGTTCAGCTGCCTGGTTCCGTGTCTGAATGCCGATTCCCGCGCCCCCCGACCGGCGTCAGACAAATGGCGACACAGCTGTTGACGCGGCGGCGGGAGAGCGTCATCAAGCTGTAATGACGCCGACTGTAACGAGCAGCTGATGTATTGACGACATTACGGCTGCATCTCATCTGTATCGGCCTGCTGGGGAGCTGCTAGCCACACTGCTACATGTTGCACTGGCACTGCAAAGACTCAGGTTAAATATCTCAAATAAGGGCGATATTTGCTTATATTATGTCTAATAAGATCATTCTTCTCACTAATCGGACTTTCAGGTACGACTTTACAATCTCACTAAAACACTATTAAAACAATAAGCAGATAAGGGATTCTAGAATTATCCTAGTAAATGTGTCTAATTACATCTGAAATGCTCACACTGCCGCCGCCCGGAGCAGTCGCTTTTTTATTTTTTACTTTATTATTTTTAATTTTTTCCAGTCCTTCACTCTTAATTTCCATCCATCCATCCATCTATCCATCTTCTTCCGCTTATCCGAGGTCGGGTCGCGGGGGCAGCAGCCTAAGCAGGGAAGCCCAGACTTCCCTCTCCCCAGCCACTTCGTCTAGCTCTTCCCGGGGGATCCCGAGGCGTTCCCAGGCCAGCCGGGAGACATAGTCTTCCCAACGTGTCCTGGGTCTTCTCCGTGGCCTCCTACCGGTTGGACGTGCCCTAAACACCTCCCTAGGGAGGCGTTCGGGTGGCATCCTGACCAGATGCCCGAACCACCTCATCTGGCTCCTCTCCATGTGGAGGAGCAGCGGCTTTACTTTGAGTTCCTCCCGGATGACAGAGCTTCTCACCCTATCTCTAAGGGAGAGACCTAAACTCATTTTGGCCGCTTGTACCCGTGATCTTATCCTTTCGGTCATGACCCAAAGCTCATGACCATAGGTGAGGATGGGAACGTAGATCGACCGGCAAATTGAGAGCTTTGCCTTCCGGCTCAGCTCCTTCTTCACCACAACGGATCGGTACAACGTCCACATTACTGAAGACGCCGCACCGATCCGCCTGTCGATCTCACCATCCACTCTTCCCTCACTCGTGAACAAGACTCCTAGGTACTTGAACTCCTCCACTCGGGGCAGAGTCTCCTCCCCTTTTCCGGGCGAGAACCATGGACTCGGACTTGGAGGTGCTGATTCTCATTCCGGTCGCTTCACACTCGGCTGCGAACCGATCCAGTGAAAGCTGAAGATCCCGGCCGGATGCCAACAGGACTACATCGTCTGCAAAAAGCAGAGACTTAATCCCGCGGCCACCAAACCGGAACCCCTCTTAATTTCCTCATCCACAAATCTTTCATCCTCGCTCACATTAATGGGTGAATTGTCGCTTTCTCGGTCCGAATTGCTCTTGCTGCTGGTGGCTCACATTATAAAGGATGTGAGGAGCTCCACAACCCGTGACGTCACGCGCACATCGTCTGCTACTTCCGGTACAGGCAAGGCTTTTTTATTAGTGACCAAAAGTTGCAAACTTTATCGTGGATGTTCTCTACTAAATCCTTTCAGCAAAATATGGCAATATCGCGAAATGATCAAGTATGACACATAGAATGGACCTGCTATTGTCCAGTTATTTGATGTCGAACCCCAGGATGCAGAGAAGGAGGCAGGCATTGAATGGGAAAACATGGTTTTAATTTAAAATACTAGAACTAGTGACGTGAAGTGAATTATATTTATATAGCGATTTTCTCAAGTGACTCAAAGCGCTTTACATAGTGAAACCCAATATCTAAGTTACATTTAAACCAGTGTGGGTGGCACTGGGAGCAGGTGGGTAAAGTGTCTTGCCCAAGGACACAACGGCAGTGACCAGGATGGCACAAGCGGGAATCGAACCTGCAACCCTCAAGTTGCTGGCACAGCCGCTCTACCAACCGAGCTATGCCGCCCCAACTAGAACAAACAAAGGGTCCAAACAAAAAGCGCGCACATGGGGGGAATAACAAACTAAGGGAGCTAGCACTGGGAGCTGAGAAAACAAAAAGGAACTTTAGCGTGGAAGCTAGTGGATAGCAAACAGAAAAACTGGAAATAACTAATGCTAACAGAAACAGGACAGACCAGGTACTACGGACAGGAAATACTAAACACAGAGGAAAAAACTAAAACAGATAAACTGTCAGGGGAACGCCTGACAGCTATCCCCGTTTAAATAAGAACATCTCGGTTTAGCTCGGTTGGTAGAGCGGCCGTAGCTAATATGATAACATGTTTACAGGGTATCTGTGTTAGTATTATTAACTTACAATATCATTACTTTTTGTATTGTTTCAGTAACAATAGCATTATGTTTGTATTGTTTCATTTTAGCTAGCATTGTTAGCATTAGCTAATATGCTAACATGTTTACAGGGTGCCTGTGTGAGTATTATTAACTTACAATAGCATTATTGTTGTAATGTTTCAGTTTAGCTAGTGTCGTTAGCAGTAGCTAATATGATAACATGTTTACAGGGTGCCTGTGTGAGTATTATTAACTTACACTAGCATTCTTTTTGTATTGTTTCTGTTTAGCTAGCGTCATTAGCATTAGCTAATATGCCAACATTTTTACAGGGTGTCTGTGTGAGTATTATGAACTTACAATGACATTATTTTTGTATTGTTTTCAGAAACAGGACAGACCAGGACAAAATGTAGCACGACAGGTGGTAGCTGTAACAAAACGACACGACAGGTAGCACGACAAGAGTGACATGTGGCAACGACAAAACAATACAATAATCCAGCAACTGACACAACACAGAGTAGGTACAAATAGGAGCGGGCTGATTGGCAACAGGTGTGGCCGGGTGCCAATCACTCGGGGAACAAGACAGGAAGCTGACAAAATAAGAGCACTAGACAGGAACTAAGGACAGGAAATACTAAACACAGAGGAAAAACTAAAATAGACAAACTGTCAGGGGAACGCCTGACAGCTATCCCCGTTTAAATAAGAACAGCTCGGTTGGTGGAGCGGCCGTGCCAGCAACTTGAGGGTTGCAGGTTCGATTCCCGCATCCGCCATCCTAGCCACTGCCGTTGTGTCCTTGGGCAAGACACTTTACCCACCTGCTCCCAGTGCCACCCACACTGGTTTGAATGTAAAAATTAGATATTGGGTATGTAAAGCGCTTTGAGTCACTAGAGAAAAAGCGCTATATAAATATAATTCACTTCACTTCATTTCAGTAGGACTTTAAAACAAGTAAAATAAATCTGCTTGGTGAGAAGAATGATCTTATTAGACCGAAAATAAGCCAATATCACTCTTATTTGAGATATTTCATCTTACTTAGAATTCAGTTTTTAAAATACGGTAACTGAAATCAAACCTGGCATGGAGCTACTTTTACAGGTTTTGCAAATGACTCTTTTCATTGAAGAAAATTCCAAATGGAGTCTTTACCTTCTCTGGTTCATGGCCCCGTGTCCTCCGTTGTTCTTCCCGGGTCCCCAACTGTGGCGGCGGAGAGGCGACAAGGAGCGCAGGCTGTTCCGGAAGAGGCAGGAGCGCCGCGGCACCTCCGTCACTCGGTCTTTGGCCTCCTCCTCGGCCTCCCTGCCCAGTGCTCCCGCGCTCCCGCCGCCGCCGCCGCCGTCCGTGGAGACGGAGGCCGCCCGCGACGTGACCACTTCCTCCGGGCTCCAGCTGCTGCCCAGACCCTGGCTGTCGTCGGGACTGGAGCTGGACGGACCCACGCTGGCCGTGTCGTCCGTGGAGGAGCAGGAGATGGAGACCTCGCTGGTGCTGTCGCCGCCCGTCACTGGCTCGTCATTCTGTCAAGACATTTGGATATTGTGAGGCTGGCTGAGACACAAAAAAAACATTGTGGTCAAAAGATAAGACCTTCTGGATCAAAGTCCTGTGGTCAGATGAAACAGAAATTAAACTGTTTGGCCACAATAGCCAGCAATATGTTTGGAGGAGAAAAGGCAAGGCCTTTAATCCCAGGAACACAATTCCTACTGTCAAGCATGGTGGTGGTAGTATTATGCTCTGGGTCTCTATTGCTGCCAATGGAACTGGTGCTTTAAAGGAGAACATTATCAGCAGACCTATGTAAGCGTCAATATATACCTTGATGGTGCAGAAAAAAGACCATTTATCTTTTTTAACCGATTTCCGAACTCTAAATGGGTGAATTTTGGCGAATTAAACGCCTTTCTGTTTATCGCTCTTGTGGCGATGACGTCAGAATGTGACGTCACCGAGGTAACACACCCGCCATTTTCATTTTCAACACATTACAAACACCGGGTCTCAGCTCTGTTATTTTCCGTTTTTTCGACTATTTTTTGGAACCTTGGAGACATCATGCCTGGTGGGTGTGTTGTCGGAGGGTGTAACAACACTAACAGGGAGGGATTCAAGTTGCACCACTGGCAAGAAATCCGCCGCCAGACCCCCATTGAATGTGCCGGAGTGTCTCCATATTTGACCGGCGATGCTAAGGCAGACATGGCACAGAGATGTATGGATAACCTGCAGATGCATTTGCAACGATAGTCAACGAAATCACAAAGGTGAGTTTTGTTCATGTTGACTGCCAGCTAATCGATGCTAACATGCTACGCTAATCGATGCTAACATGCTATTTACCGGCGGTGCTAAAGCAGACATGGCACAGAGATGTATGGATAACCTGCAGATGCATTTGCAACGATGGTCAACGAAATCACAAAGGTGAGTTTTGTTGATGTTGACTGTCAGCTAATCGATGCTAACATGCTACGCTAATCGATGCTAACATGCTATTTACCGGCGGTGCTAAAGCAGACATGGCACAGAGATGTATGGATAACCTGTAGATGCATTTGCAACGATAGTCAACGAAATCAAAAAGGTGAGTTTTGTTCATGTTGACTGCCAGCTAATCGATGCTAACATGCTACGCTAATCGATGCTAACATGCTATTTACTGGCGGTGCTAAAGCAGACATGGCACAGAGATGTATGGATAACCTGCAGATGCATTTGCAACGATAGTCAACGAAATCACAAAGGTGAGTTTTGTTGATGTTGACTGCTAGCTAATTGATGCTAACATGCTATTTACCGGCGATGCTAAGACAGACATGGCACAGAGATGTATGGATAACCTGCAGATGCATTTGCAACGATAGTCAACGAAATCACAAAGGTGAGTTTTGTTGATGTTGACTGCCAGCTAATCGATGCTAACATGCTACGCTAATCGATGCTAACATGCTATTTACTGGCGGTGCTAAAGCAGACATGGCACAGAGATGTATGGATAACCTGCAGATGCATTTGCAACAATAAAGTCAACGAAATCACAAAGGTGAGTTTTGTTGATGTTGACTGTCAGCTAATCGATGCTAACATGCTACGCTAATTGATGCTAACATGCTATTTACCGGCGGTGCTAAAGCAGACATGGCACAGAGATGTATGGATAACCTGCAGATGCATTTGCAACCATAGTCAACGAAATCACAAAGGTGAGTTTTGTTGATGTTGACTGCCAGCTAATCGATGCTAACATGCTACGCTAATCGATGCTAACATGCTATTTACCGGCGGTGCTTAAGCACACATGGCACAGAGATGTATGGATAACCTGCAGATGCATTTGCAACGATAGTCAACGAAATCACAAAGGTGAGTTTTGTTGATGTTGACTGCCAGCTAATCGATGCTAACATGCTATTTACCGGCGATGCTAAGACAGACATGGCACAGAGATGTATGGATAACCTGCAGATGCATTTGCAACGATAGTCAACGAAATCACAAAGGTGAGTTTTGTTCATGTTGACTGCCAGCTAATCGATGCTAACATGCTATTTACCGGCGATGCTAAGACAGACATGGCACAGAGATGTATGGATAACCTGTAGATGCATTTGCAACGATAGTCAACGAAATCACAAAGGTGAGTTTTGTTGATGTTGACTGCCAGCTAATCGATGCTAACATGCAACGCTAATCGATGCTAACATGCTATTTACCGGCGGTGCTAAAGCAGACATGGCACAGAGATGTATGGATAACCTGCAGATGCATTTGCAACGATAGTCCACGAAATCACAAAGGTGAGTTTTGTTGATGTTGACTGCCAGCTAATTGATGCTAACATGCTACGATAATCGATGCTAACATGCTATTTACCGGCGATGCTAAGACAGACATGGCACAGAGATGTATGGATAACCTGCAGATGCATTTGCAACGATAGTCAACGAAATCACAAAGGTGAGTTTTGTTGATGTTGACTGCCAGCTAATTGATGCTAACATGCTACGCTAATCGATGCTAACATGCTACGCTAATCGATGCTAACATGCTATTTACCGGCGATGCTAAGACAGACATGGCACAGAGATGTATGGATAACCTGCAGATGCATTTGCAACGATAGTCAACAAAATCACAAAGGTGAGTTTTGTTGATGTTGACTGCCAGCTAATTGATGCTAACATGCTACGCTAATCGATGCTAACATGCTATTTACCGGCGGTGCTAAAGCAGACATGGAACAGAGATGTATGGATAACCTGTAGATGCATTTGCAACTATATTACGTTTCCTTCCACCCACATTTAATGCGAAACAAACACTTACCAATCGACGGATTTAAGTTGCTCCAGTGTCAAAAGATGCGAAAGTCCTGATCGTTTGGTCCGCACATTTTACCGGCGATGCTAACGCAGCTATTCGGCCATGCTATGACTATGAATTCGCTCAATAGCTTCAGTTTCTTCTTCAATACTTTCATACTCCAACCATCTGTTTCAATACATGCGTAATCTGTTGAATCGCTTAAGTCGCTGAAATCCGAGTTTGAATCCGAGCTAATGTCGCTATATCTTGCTGTGGTATTCCCATTGTTTGTTTACATTGGCAGCACTGTGTGACGTCACAGGGACATGGCCAGTGTCTTCGCAGAGAGCCGAAAATAAGGCACTTCAAAGCTTTATTTAGGGATATTCCGAGACAGGTAAAATTTTGAAAAAAAAACTTCAAAAAATACAACAAGCCACTGGGAACTGATTTTTATTGTTTTTAACCCTTTTAAAATTGTGATAATGTTCCCCTTTAAACAGGACAATGAAAAAGGAGGATTACCTCCAAATTCTTCTGAACAAGCTAAAATCATCAACCCGGAGGTTGGGTCCTGGGTGCAGTTGGGTGTTTAAACAGGACAATGACCCCAAACACACGTCAAAAGTGGTAAAAGAATGGCTAAATCAGGCTAGAACTAAGGTGTTAAAATGGCCTTCCCAAAGTCCTGGCTTAAACGTGTGGACAATGCTGAAGAAACAAGTCCATGTCAGAAAACCGACACATTTAGCTGGACTGCACCAATTTTGTCGAGAGGAGTGGTCAACAATTCATCCACAAGCTTCTTATTAGTATTGTTTCAGTTTAGCTAGCGTCGTTAGCAGTGGCTAATATGCTAACATGTGTACAGGGTATCTATGTTAGTATTATTAACTTACAATAGCATTATTTTTGTATTGTTTCAGTGTAGCTAGCGTCGTTAGCATGATCTAATATGCCAACATGTTTACAGGGTTGTCTGTTTTAGTATTATTAACTTACAATAGCATTATTTTTGTATTGTTCCAATTTAGCTAGCGTCGTTAGCATTAGCTAATATGCCAGCATGTTTACAGGGTTTTGATTGATTGATCGGTTGAAACTTTTATTAGTAGATAACTAAAATGCAAACATGTTTACAGGGTGCCTGTGTGAATATTATTAACTTAGAATAGCATTATTTTTGTATTGTTTCAGTTTAGCTAGCGTCGTTAGCAGTAGCTAATATGATAACATGTTTACATGGTATCTATGTTAGTATTATTAACTTACAATAGGATTATTTTTGTATTGTTTCTGTTTAGCTAGTGTCGTTAGCATTATCTAATATGCCAACATGTTTAGAGGGTTGTCTGTTTCAGTATTATTAACTTACAATAGCATTATTTTTGTATTGTTTCAGTTTAGCTAGCGTCGTTGGCATTAGCTAATATGCCAGCATGTTTACAGGGTTTTGATTGATTGATTGGTTGAAACTTTTATTAGTAGATGATATGCAAACATGTTCACAGGTTACCTGTGTGAGTATTATTAACTTACAATAGCATTATTTTTGTTTGTTTCAGTTTAGCTAGCGTCGTTAGCAGTAGCTAATATGATAACTTGTTTACAGGGTATCTGTGTTAGTATTATTAACTTACAATAGCATTACTTTTTGTATTGTTTCAGTAACAATAGCGTTATTTTTGTATTGTTTCATTTTAGCTAGTGTTGTTAGCATTAGCTAATATGCTAACATGTTTACAGGGTGTCTGTGTGAGTATTATTAACTTACATTTGCGTTATTTTTGTATTATTTCAGTTTAGCTAGCGTCGTTAGCAGTAGCTAATATGATAACATGTTTACAGGGTATCTGTGTTAGTATTATTAACTTACAATAGCATTACTTTTTGTATTGTTTCAGTAACAATAGCATTGTTTTTGTATTGTTTCATTTTAGCTAGCGTTGTTAGCATTAGCTAATATGCTAACATGTTTACAGGGTACCTGTGTGAGTATTATTAACTTACAATAGCATTATTTTTGTATTGTTTCAGTTTAGCTACTGTTGTTAGCATTAGCTAATATGCCAACATGTTTACAGGGTGTCTGTGTTAGTATTATTAACTTCCAATAGCATTACTTTTTGTATTGTTTCAGTAACAATAGCATTATTTTTGTATTGTTTCAGTTTAGCTAGCATCGTTAGCATTAGCTAATATACCAACATTTGAACAGGGTGTCTGTGTGAGTATTATTAACTTACAATAGCATTACTTTTTGTATTGTTTCAGTAAAAACAACATTATTTTTGTATTGTTTCAGTTTAGCTGGCGTCGTTAGCATTAGCTAATATGCCAACATTTTAACAGGGTGTCTGTGTGAGTATTATTAACTTACACTAGCATTCTTTTTGTATTGTTTCTGTTTAGCTAGTGTCATTAGCGTTAGCTAATATGCCAACATTTTAACAGGGTGTCTGTGTGAGTATTATTAACTTACACTAGCATTCTTTTTGTATTGTTTCTGTTTAGCTAGCGTCATTAGCATTAGCTAATATGCCAACATTTTTACAGGGTGTCTGTGTGAGTATTATTAACTTACACTAGCATTCTTTTTGTATTGTTTCTGTTTAGCTAGCGTCATTAGCATTAGCTAATATGCCAACATTTTTACAGGGTGTCTGTGTGAGTATTATTAATTTACAATGACATTATTTTTGTATTGTTTTCAGTTTAGTAGCTCGCTTCCGCAGCTAGTGGGTCCATGACCATGACTTCTGTTTTGTTTGTTCTGCCGTTTTACTGCCGTTTTTTAGACACCGCTTGGAAACAATTGAGGTATGCAAATAAACATTTACAAAACCTGTGTAAATAACTCTATTTAAAACATGTACAACTGCGGTTTATAGTCCAATGCGCTTTATGTATGGCAACACGATATTTTTTTTCCAAAATATTGTAGATGCGGCTCTATAGTCCGGAAAATATAGTACATTTTAATAATAATAATAATAATAATAATAATAATAATAATAACAATAATAGATTTTATCTGTAAAAAACACTTTACATTGAGCAAACAACCTAAAAGTGCTACAGTGTATTGAAAAAAAAAGATAATAAAAATTTAAAAAAATTAATAAAAATAAAAACTAGAACTAGCACGCATACAGTATTTCCTTGAATTGCCGCCGGGCATATAGTATGCGCCTGCCTTGAATTACTGCCGGGTCAAACTCGCTTCGCAAAATAATTAGCACATGCTTAGTATTACCGCCTGGTCAAACGCATAAAGGGAAGAAGATTAAGAGCTACTCAGTAGGATTTAAGGTCCAAGCTTACACCACACTCACATTTTTACTGCATACCTTTGGTAAGTGCCAGAGTGAGAAGAGGTTTTAAAATAATTAGTGCATGCTTAGTATTACCGCCTGGTCAAACGCATAAAGGGAAGAAGATTAAGAGCTACTTAGTAGGATTTAAAGTCCAAGCTTACATCACACTCAAATTTTTACTGCATTCCTTTGGTAAGTGCCAGAGTGAGAAGAGGTTTTAAAATAATTAGCGCATGCTTAATATTACCGCCCGGTCAAACGCATAAAGGGAAGAAGATTAAGAGCTACTCAGTAGGATTTAAAGTCCAAGCTTACATCACACTCAAATGTTTACTGCATGCCTTTGGTAAGTGCCGGAGTGAGAAGAGGTTTTAAAATAATTAGCACATGCTTAGTATTACCGCCTGGTCAAACGCATAAAGGGAAGAAGATTAAGAGCTATTCAGTAGGATTTGAGGTCCAAGCTTACATCACACTCAAATTTTTACTGCATTCCTTTGGTAAGTGCCGGAGTGAGAAGAGGTTTTAAAATAATTAGCACATGCTTAGTATTACCGCCTGGTCAAACGCATAAAGGGAAGAAGATTAAGAGCTACTCAGTAGGATTTAAGGTCCAAGCTTACATCACACTCAAATTTTTACTGCATGCCTTTGGTAAGTGCCGGAGTGAGAAGAGGTTTTAAAATAATTAGCGCATGCTTACTTTTACCGCATGCCTTTGGTAAGCGCAGGAGTTAGAAGAGGTTTTAAATCAATTAGCGCCCCGGCGGCAATTCAAGGAAAAAATTGCTTTTTTAGAAAGGAATATTTTTAAGCCTTTTTTTTTTTAAATATTATGAATTAATTTTGTTTAAAATTTCAATCCAAATAACGGTGATATTATTTTCCCCGTATGGTATCAACCAATCAACCAATCAACGTTTATTTATATAGCCCTAAATCACAAGTGTCTCAAAGGGCTGCACAAACCACAACGACAGAGCCCACATAAGGGCAAAGAAAAACTCACACCCAGTATGGAATGGTCAAGTTTCCGGAAAAGTTGTCACTTTTTTAAGGTTATTTGACCAACTAACTAAGAATGAGGACTACGTAACTTCCTGGAGGAGGTAATACAACTTTTAGAAAAGTGGGGAGGTCCTTCCCCGATATTTGGTGCGGTGGTAAGGTGGTGTCGGAAGCAGGCCCGTTAAGAGTTAAACCCGGAGGCGTGAGCTGGAACTGGCTTATTGTGTCGCCAGCTGGCCGGCATAGAGACGCTTCTGTTGGGAGAGCTGGCGCTCAGAAGGTGGGCTCCACGCCAGCCGGGTGCACTTCCTCTGGGAGGCCAGAGTGTGTAGTGGTGTGTGTGTGTTGTGGTGTGTGTGTGTGTGTGTCGGGGTTTGGGCCGGTCACATGACCCGGGGGCTCAGAGGAGGAATCAGCTGCCGTTAAAAGACTTAATGTCGTTATCTTCGCACACCACCGCTGCCGGGGAGGATCTGAAGACACGTGCCTGGGTCCAGCGTGTCACACCTTTGATGGCCACAACTCTTTTTGTTACCGCGGAAACGCGCCCTGTGAATTGTTAATGGGTCTCTGTGTATAAAGTCTGGAAGACAAGCTGGCATGTATTATTTACAAGATATGTGTCCATCCGCTAAATTCTATTTGAACACCTTCATGCAGTCCTGGTCAAAAGTTGACATACACTTGTAAATGGAAATGGAAATCATTTATTGTCAATTCTTAACATGCACAAGACCCATAAGAACTGAAAAGTACATTTTTGGCAAAATCCCACTAAGAGCAGATATACGTTACAGGGAGAGGAGACGGGACCGCCAACGGTCGGATTCGCCAATCTATTATGTTAGATCCACTATGGACTGGACTATCACTATTATGTTAGATCCACTATGGACTGGACTATCACTATTATGTTAGATCCACTATGGACTGGACTGAAACTATTATGTTAGATCCACTATGGACTGGACTGAAACTATTATGTTAGATCCACTATGGACTGGACTCTCACACTATTATGTTAGATCCACTATGGACTGGACTCTCACACTATAAAGTTAGATCCACTATGGATTGGACTCTCACACTATTATGTTACATCCACTATGGACTGGACTCTCACAAAATTATGTTAGATCCAATGTGGACTGGACTATCACTATGTTAGATCCACTATGGACTGGACTTTCACTATTATGTTAGATCCACTATGGATTGGACTCTCACACTATTATGTCAGATCCACTATGAACTGGACTCTCACTATTATGTTAGATCCACTATGGACTGGACTCTCACTATTATGTTAGATCCACTCTGGACTGGACTTTCACTATTATGTTAGATCCACTATGGACTGGACTCTCACTATTATGTTAGATCCACTATGGACTGGACTATCACTATGTTAGATCCACTATGGACTGGACTTTCACTATTATGTTAGATCCACTATGGACTGGACTCTCACTATTATGTTAGATCCACTATGGACTGGACTCTCACAATATTATGTTAGATCCACTATGGACTGGTCTCTCACTATTATGTTAGATCCACTATGGACTGGACTCTCACTATTATGTTAGATCCACTATGGACTGGACTATCACTATTATGTTGGATCCACTATGGACTGGACTATCACTATTATGTTAGATCCACTATGGACTGGACTCTCACAATATTATGTTAGATCCACTATGGACTGGTCTCTCACTATTATGTTAGATCCACTATGGACTGGACTCTCACTATTATGTAAGATCCACTATGGACTGGACTCTCACTATTATGTTGGATCCACTATGGACCGGACTATCACTATTATGTTGGATCCACTATGGACCGGACTATCACTATTATGTTGGATCCACTAAGAGCAGACACACATCACAGGGAGACAAGATGGGACCGCCAACGAATCAGCCATTTTTACGGCACTCCTTAAAAAAGGTGGTAAAAAAGTGATATTGGAAAAGGGGGGAAGAGTAAAAAAAATATCAGTCAAAGGCTGGACCCTCGGGAGGGGGTTCAGGCTGAGTCCAAGGGAAAAAACCTCATTTGCAATGCACACATTAACACGTTACATTTAATCACGACAACTCGGACAGAGGGGGGAGTTGGAGCCCTGGAAGGCCCTTAGGGAAAAAACAAGCGGTGGTGAAGGTGTGGAGTGGGGGATGTCTGTGCGTGTGTGTGCCCAATTGTCTTGGGTGTGATGGTGTAATGATTTTGTAGACTGAGACCGATCTGAAAAAGTTCGACTCCAGGTGTTGTTGAGAAGGAAGGGAGGTCAAAAGCGTCCAGCCTGGTCCTAGCGTCAAGGCCATTCGAAGGAGTCAAATCATAGATTAGGATGTTTGTTTTTCGCGAACCGACAAAACAATGGCTTGTCTGTTCTTAGTCTCAAATTCAATTCAATCTTCCTTTTCAGCAAACTTCTCCATGATATGATCCATCTTGAGATTTAGTTCAGAAATCGCCACAGTCTGTGGTCCCACAGCCCGGCCCAAACCTTCCATTGCAACGAACAGCCTTCGGGATCCTTGAGTGGCTGCCATCGTCTTACGGATTTGACGATACACCAAAGCAAAGTGTGAGTATTATTATGGGAAATTTTTATGGGCCTGCTATCTGTGCCCTGAACCTGTGGCCAGGTCAAAGGTTACTTCTCAGATAGGGACGGCGTGGCGTGGCGCAGTGGAAGAGTGGCCGTGCGCAACCCGAGGGGCCCTGGTTCAAATCCCACCTAGAACCAACCTCGTCACGTCCGTTGTGTCCTGAGCAAGACACTTCACCCTTGCTCCTGATGGGTGCTGGTTGGCGCCTTGCATGGCAGCTCCCTCCATCAGTGTGTGAATGTGTGTGTGAATGTGGAAGTAGTGTCAAAGCGCTTTGAGTACCTTGAAGGTAGAAAAGCGCTATACAAGTACAACCCATTTATCATTTATTTAATTATAGCAACAAGTATCCAAATCCATGATTTTTAGATTTAAACATATGACATTATTAAAAATAAAAAAATAATAAAAAAAGCTAGCATAAAACATTAGCCTGCTAATTTAGCATGATGACATAGGACAAGTTAGCGTACTTCTAAGATGGCGACAAGTATCGAAATCCAGGATTTTTAGGTTTACACATAGAACATCAGTAAAAACATCTGCATACATTTTTTGCCTGCTAACGTTAGCATGAGGACAAAGGACAAGTTAGCGTACTTCTAAGGTGGCAACAATTATCGAAATCCATGATTTTTAGGTTTAAACATACATTAGCTAAAATGCTAGTACAGAACATTAGCAAGCTAATATAAGAGACTTTAGCCCTGCGATGAGGTGGTGACTTGTCCAGGGTGTACACTGCCTTCCGGCCGATTGTAGCTGAGATAGGCGCCAGCGACCCCAAAAAGGGAATAAGCGGTAGGAAATGGATGGATGGAAACTGCTGTTCTGAATGTGTTGTGGTTTGTGCAGCCCTTTGAGACACTAGAGATTTAGGGCTATATAAATGATCATTGATTGATCGATTGATGTCACAATTATAGAGGTACAAACTAAAGCGTGGAAACTTAAAACCTGCCGTTCTGTGTCTTCCTATTCAAACACTTCGTTATTTGGCACCATTACTCCCCAATATTTGGCACCATTACTCCCCAATATTTGGCACCATTACTCCCCAATAATGTCTTTGTGCAAGTTTTAGGAATAGACGGTAGTGTCTTGTGTTCGGATAATCAACTTTTGTCTTGAAAATAATTTTTTTGTCTTAAAAATCAACTTTTACCGTCTTGAAGATGCCTCGTTGTCGTCCTTTTTCCATAATAATAACATTAATTATAATAATAGATAGATAAAACTCTTTTCTATACACCCAAAACGATTTGGAATATCAGAGCAAAACCGGTGAACTAAGTGTTCTACCAATGGGTTCGAGGATTACGGCCACAACAGGCGCCAACTAAGGTATGAAAATATATTGAGAAAACTGAACCCTTTTGAAAAGTTTTACCTCCGATTCTCACGGTTTGTTGAGTTAACTCTGGAGGTGTTTGCTACCTCAAGGAGTTTACATGTTGTGTTTTTTGTTCAATCCCAGAAAGACCGTGACTTTAAGTTTAATCCTGGCTTTGTAAATAAACTGAGACCACGTCTAAACTCATTGTGTTTTTGAAGCTCCAGCCTATCTTTGCCGATTGTATTGTACCATATGTCCCGGCAAGAAATCTGCCTTCAAAGGACTCCGGCTTATTAGTGATTCCCAAAGCCCAAAAAAAGTCTGCGGGCTATAGAGCGTTTTCCGTTCGGGCTCCAGTACTCTGGAATGCCCTCCCGGTAACAGTTCGAGATGCTACCTAAGTAGAAGCATTTAAGTCTCACCTTAAAACTCATCTGTATACTCTAGCCTTTAAATAGACTCCCTTTTTAGACCAGTTGATCTGCCGTTTCTTTTCTTTTTCTTCTATGTCCCACTCTCCCTTGTGGAGGGGGTCCGGTCCGATCCGGTGGCCATGTACTGCTTGCCTGTGTATCGGCTTGGGACATCCCTTCGCTTCTGATCCAGCTCCGCTTGGGATGGTTTCCTGCTGGCTCCACTGTAAACGGGACTCTCGCTGCTGTGTTGGATCCGCTTTGGACTGGACTCTCGCAGCTGTTTTGGATCCAGTATGGATTGAACTTTCACAGTATCATGTTAGACCCACTCGACATCCATTGCTTTCCTCCTCTCCAAGGTTTCTCATAGTCATCATTGTCACCGACGTCCCACTGGGTGTGAGTTTTCCTTGCCCTTATGTGGGCCTACCGAGGATGTCGTGGTGGTTTGTGCAGCCCTTTGAGACACTAGTGATTTAGGGCTATATAAGTAAACATTGATTGATTGATTGAATTAGGCATAATAAACACTTCATGTTTGTTGAGTCTCACCTTTAAACTCATTTGTATACTCTAGCCTTTAAATAGACCTCCTTTTTAGACCAGTTGATCTGCCGCTTCTTTTCTTTTTCTCCTATGTCCCGCCCTCCCTTGTGGAGGGGGTCCGGTCCGATGACCACTGGCTGTCCAGAGTCGAGACCCAGGATGGACCGCTCGCCTGTGTATCGGTTGGGGACATCTCTACGCTTGGGATGGTTTCCTGTGGACGGGACTCTCGCTGCTGTCTTGGATCCGCTTTGAACTGGACTCTCGCGGCTGTGTTGGATCCATTATGGATTGAACTTTCACAGTATCATGTTAGACCCGCTCGACATCCATTGCTTTCGGTCCCCTAGAGGGGAGGGGGTTGCCCACATTTGAGGTCCTCTCCAAGGTTTCTCATAGTCACCGACGTCCCACTGGGTGTGAGTTTTCCTTGCCCTTATGTGGGCCTGCCGAGGATGTCGTAGTGGTTTGTGCAGCCCTTTGAGACACTAGTGATTTAGGGCTATATAAGTAAACATTGATTGATTGATTGAATTAGGCATAATAAACACTTCAAGTTTCTTGAGTCTCACCTTAAAACTCATCTGTATACTCTAGCCTTTAAATACACCTCCTTTTTAGACCAGTTGATCTGCCGCTTCTTTTCTTTTTCTCCTATGTCCCCCCCTCCCTTGTGGAGGGGGTCCGGTCCGATGACCACTGGCTGTCCAGAGTCGAGACCCAGGATGGACCGCTCGCCTGTGTATTGGTTGGGGACATCTCTACGCTTGGGATGGTTTCCTGTGAACGGGACTCTCGCTGCTGTCTTGGATCCGCTTTGGACTGGAATCTCACGACTGTGTTGGATCCATTATGGATTGAACTTTCACAGTATCATGTTAGACCCGCTCGACATCCATTGCTTTCGGTCCCCTAGAGGGGGGGGGTTGCCCACATTTGAGGTCCTCTCCAAGGTTTCTCATAGTCATCATTGTCAACGACGTCCCACTGGGTGTGAGTTTTCCTTGCCCTTATGTGGGCCTACCGAGGATGTCGTAGTGGTTTGTGCAGCCCTTTGAGACACTAGTGATTTAGGGCTATATAAGTAAACATTGATTGATTGATTGAATTAGGCATAATAAACACTTCAAGTTTGTTGAGTCTCACCTTAAAACTCATTTGTATACTCTAGCCTTTAAATACACCTCCTTTTTAGACCAGTTGATCTGCCGCTTCTTTTCTTTTTCTCCTATGTCCCCCCCTCCCTTGTGGAGGGGGTCCGGTCCGATGACCACTGGCTGTCCAGAGTCGAGACCCAGGATGGACCGCTCGCCTGTGTATCGGTTGGGGACATCTCTACGCTTGGGATGGTTTCCTGTGGACGGGACTCTCGCTGCTGTCTTGGATCCGCTTTGAACTGGACTCTCGCGGCTGTGTTGGATCCATTATGGATTGAACTTTCACAGTATCATGTTAGACCCGCTCGACATCCATTGCTTTCGGTCCCCTAGAGGGGGGGGGGGGTTGCCCACATTTGAGGTCCTCTCCAAGGTTTCTCATAGTCATCATTGTCACCGACGTCCCACTGGATGTGAGTTTTCCTTGCCCTTATGTGGGCCTGCCGAGGATGTCGTAGTGGTTTGTGCAGCCCTTTGAGACACTAGTGATTTAGGGCTATATAAGTAAACATTGATTGATTGATTGATTGATTGATTGATTGAATTAGGCATAATAAACACTTCAAGTTTGTTGAGTCTCACCTTAAAACTCATTTGTATACCCTAGCCTTTAAATACACCTCCTTTTTAGACCAGTTGATCTGCCGCTTCTTTTCTTTTTCTCCTATGCCCCCCCCTCCCTTGTGGAGGGGGTCCGGTCCGATGACCACTGGCTGTCCAGAGTCGAGACCCAGGATGGACCGCTCGCCTGTGTATCGGTTGGGGACATCGCTACGCTGCTGATCCGCCTCCGCTTGAGATGGTTTCCTGTGGACGTGACTCTCGCTGCTGTCTTGGATCCGCTTTGAACTGAACTCTCGCGACTGTGTTGGAGCCACTATGGATTGAACTTTCACAGTATCATGTTAGACCCGCTCGACATCCATTGCTTTCGGTCCCCTAGAGGGGGGGGGGTTGCCCACATTTGAGGTCCTCTCCAAGGTTCTCATAGTCATCATTGTCACCGACGTCCCACTGGGTGTGAGTTTTCCTTGCCCTTATGTGGGCCTACCGAGGATGTCGTAGTGGTTTGTGCAGCCCTTTGAGACACTAGTGATTTAGGGCTATATAAGTAAACATTGATTGATTGATTGAATTAGGCATAATAAACACTTCAAGTTTGTTGAGTCTCACCTTAAAACTCATTTGTATACTCTAGCCTTTAAATAGACTCCCTTTTTAGACCAGTTGATCTGCCGCTTCTTTTCTTTTTCTCCTATGTCCCCCCCTCCCTTGTGGAGGGGGTCCGGTCCGATGACCACTGGCTGTCCAGAGTCGAGACCCAGGATGGACCGCTCGCCTGTGTATCGGTTGGGGACATCTCTACGCTGCTGATCCGCCTCCGCTTGGGATGGTTTCCTGTGGACGGGACTCTTGCTGCTGTCTTGGATCCGCTTTGAACTGAACTCTCGCGGCTGTGTTGGATCCACTATGGATTGAACTTTCACAGTATCATGTTAGACCTGCTCGACATCCGTTGCTTTCGGTCCCCTAGAGGGGGGGGGGGGTTGCCCACATCTGAGGTCCTCTCCAAGGTTTCTCATAGTCAGCATTGTCACCGACGTCCCACTGGATGTGAGTTTTCCTTGCCCTTATGTGGGCCTGCCGAGGATGTCGTAGTGGTTTGTGCAGCCCTTTGAGACACTAGTGATTTAGGGCTATATAAGTAAACATTGATTGATTGATTGAATTAGGCATAATAAACACTTCAAGTTTGTTGAGTCTCACCTTAAAACTCATTTGTATACTCTAGCCTTTAAATACACCTCCTTTTTAGACCAGTTGATCTGCCGCTTCTTTTCTTTTTCTCCTATGTCCCCCCCTCTCTTGTGGTCCGATGACCACTGGCTGTCCAGAGTCGAGACCCAGGATGGACCGCTCGCCTGTGTATCGGTTGGGGACATCTCTACGCTGCTGATACGCCTCCGCTTGGGATGGTTTCCTGTGGACGGGACTCTCGCTGCTGTGTTGGATCCGCTTTGAACTGAACTCTCGCGGCTGTGTTGGATCCACTATGGATTGAACTTTCACAGTATCATGTTAGACCCGCTCGACATCCATTGCTTTCCTCCTCTCCAAGGTTCTCATAGTCATCATTGTCACCGACGTCCCACTGGGTGTGAGTTTTTCCTTGCCCTTATGTGGGCCTACCGAGGATGTCGTAGTGGTTTGTGCAGCCCTTTGAGACACTAGTGATTTAGGGCTATATAAGTAAACATTGATTGATTGATTGATTGAATTAGGCATAATAATGTGTTCATTCCACCACTGTAGATATCGGCATCGGTAATTAAGAGTTGGACAATATCGGATATCAGCACAAACCTACAAGAATAAGGACGGGGAAAAACAGCTCCTTCATGTATTACCCATGAGCCTCGTGGAGGAGCTGCAGGGCAAACAAGCCGAGAGGTAAAAGTCGTCGTTAGCGCTGGAAGGTTTATTTAGCATCTGCCAGTGAAACTATCTTTGGGTTGATATTATTGATGGAATCACAGGGATCCTCTGCCAGGGAGGTTATCGCCGCCGTCGGACGACCTTGTAAGTCTGCTTTATTTGGACCTTTAAACACCGGCGCCTGTACTCAATTAAAACTCCGCAGCTAATCGCCCAATGAAAGCGTGTTATACAACGCCGGCAACCTTGGACAGTGAATGCAATGTTTGGAGCGGATGTCTGACAATGAAACTTAATTAGCTGTTGAGCTATGAAATATGCCCACTTCCAAGTAAAACCCGAATGTGATACTCTGGTGAGGAGGTGGGCTTCACCTTGATGCGCATCACAACAAGCCGGGAGGAATGTAACACGTCTTTTGAATAAAAGAAAACTTTATCTGAATAAAAAGAGCGTTGGGTTATTGATTTTTTGTTTTTGTTTTCGGAACACTTGATGTACAAGAGTGGGGTTGAACTTGCAGACCGGGGGCCGATTTCAGCTCACAGCTCATTTGTCATTGGATCCTTGGCACGTTGCAAAATGAAAATCAATTATTAAATATAAGGATTTAGCAGATATTAGCTTAAACCAGAGGTCGGTAACCCAAAACGTTGAAAGAGACAAATCGGACCAAAAATACACCTCGGTTATCCATGTGGACTGGACTCTGGCCTGTGCATCGGTTGGGGACATATCTATGCTGCTGACCTGTCTCTGCTCGGGATGATCTCCTACTGGACCCACTATGGACTGAACTCTCACTATTATGTTAGATCCACTATGGACTGGACTCTCACTATTATGTTAGATCCACTATGGACTGGACTCTCACTATTACGTTAGATCCACTATGGACTGGACTCTCACTATTATGTTAGATCCACTATGGACTGGACTCTCACTATTATGTTAGATCCACTATGGACTGGACTCTCACTATTATGTTAGATCCACTATGGACTGGACTCTCACTATTACGTTAGATCCACTATGGACTGGACTCACACTATTATGTTAGATCCACTATGGACTGGACTCTCACACTATTATGTTAGATCCACTATGGACTGGACTCTCACACTATTATGTTAGATCCACTATGGACTGGACTCTCACACTATTATGTTAGATCCACTATGGACTGGACTCTCACACTATTATGTTAGATCCACTATGGACTGGACTATAACACTATTATGTTTGATCCACTATGGACTGGACTATAACACTATTATGTTAGATCCACTAAGGACTGGACTCTCACTATTATGTTAGATCCACTATGGACTGGACTGTCACTATTATGTTAGATCCACTATGGACTGGACTCTCACTATTATGTTAGATCCACTATGGACTGGAATCTCACTATTACGTTAGATCCACTATGGACTGGACTCTCACTATTATGTTTGATCCACTATGGACTGGACTCTCACTATTATGTTAGATCCACTATGGACTGGACTCTCACAATATTATTTTAGATCCACTATGGACTGGAATCTCTCACTATTATGTTAGATCTACTATGGACTGGACTTTCACACTATTATGTTAGATCCTCTATAGACTGGACTCTCACACTATTATGTTAGATCCACTGTGGACTGGACTCTCGCACTATTATGTTAGATCCACTATGGACTGGACTCTCACTATTATGTTAGATCCACTATGGACTGGACTCTCACTATTATGTTAGATCCACTATGGACTGGAATCTCACTATTACGTTAGATCCACTATGGACTGGACTCTCACTATTATGTTTGATCCACTATGGACTGGACTCTCACTATTATGTTAGATCCACTATGGACTGGACTCTCACAATATTATTTTAGATCCACTATGGACTGGAATCTCTCACTATTATGTTAGATCTACTATGGACTGGACTTTCACACTATTATGTTAGATCCTCTATAGACTGGACTCTCACTATTATGTTAGATCCACTATGGACTGGACTCTCACTATTATGTTAGATCCACTGTGGACTGGACTCTCGCACTATTATGTTAGATCCACTATGGACTGGACTCTCACTATTATGTTAGATCCACTATGGACTGGACTCTCACTATTATGTTAGATCCACTATGGACTGGACTCTCACACTATTATATCACCCACATGGGTTGTGAGTTTTTCCTTGCCCTTCTGTGGGATCTGAACCGAAGATGTCGTAGTGGCTTGTGCAGCCCTTTGAGACACTTGTGAATTAGGGCTATATAAATAAACATTGATTGATTGATTGATTGATAATTACAACCGCGTACCATAGGGCTGAGAAACAGATCTAGCGGATTGGAGGCCATGTTTTGAAACACTTGGGATGAAACGGAATGCATGACGGACAAAAAAAAAGGCAGCCATGAGTCAAACCTTGATGAAGACGCTGTCATATGCCACCTCGGCGCTCAGCAGACTTTCCGCATCGCTGCCCGAGTCTCTGTGTGTGGCGGAGGAAAAACTGTTGCCGCTGCTGATGGTCCGACTGGACAAAGCGGGCAAGGTGGACGACTGTGAAGACCCTGAAAGACACAATGGACATTTTTCTTAATCTGCGTTTGAAATTCCTCTTGGCAATACGGCACAAAAAGGTATTGATAGTGTTGTGTAGGTGAGGCCGTCCTCGCCTACACAACACAACACAACACAATAAGCAGGTCTGTATAAAAGGAGCTGAGGGAATGTGAGAAAGGTGTGAAAAGCCTGACTGGATCAATGGTGGACTGTCTGGGTGAAGAAAAAGCAGTCAGGTGTGTGTGAGGATGAAGGGGTGAGGAAATGGAGGTTCTTGTACATGTAAGGACATGTACGGACAACTTCCTACCAGAGGAAGCAATGTCCAGCTTTCTTTAGCACAGCGTCCAGGATGACATCATCTTTGCTTTTATTTTTAATTCCACATCTTTTCTGCAAAAAGGGGAAGTTGTTCTTTGTCCCCCACGAGTCTTTTTGCAGTCCTGAAGGGAAGTGTAAGGTCATGTGTGTGGGTGCGTGTACACAAAGGGGTTTCAGCTTATATTCTCCTGGGAGCCGGCGTCCTTTACAGTGAACATTTGTTTTGGCTCCCAGAAGGGTTTTGTCGGGGAGACGAAAGGACGACAGTGGAATCTCAAAATCTGGGATTTTCAATCAGGATAACAAAGATCTGTTTTTAGCAAGTTTTGGCTCTTTGTCAGATATTAACATGTGAAGTTTGCAAATGAATCAAAACTTTTTAACTACTATACATATATAAATATAAATTATATATAATTATGGGGATAGGTTGATTGGCAACACTAAATGGTCCCTAGTGTGTGAATGTTGTCTGTCTATCTGTGTTGGCCCTGCGATGAGGTGGCGACTTGTCCAGGGTGTACCCTGCCTTCCGCCCGATTGTAGCTGAGATAGGCGCCAGCGCCCCCCGCGACCCCAAAAGGGAATAAGCGGTAGAAAATGGATGGGATGGATATATACATATACACATACATATTAGGTATATATGGACATATACATAGATACACATTGATATATAGTATATATACATATATACACACATAAATATATACAAAATATATACATACATATATAGTATACACATGTGTATGTATATACATATATATTTATACACATACATATATGCACATTGATATATAGTATATATACATATATACACATATACGTATATACATACATATATAGTATATACAAACATATACACACATACATATATATGCACATACATACAAAATATATACACATACATATTTATATTATATACATACATATACAAGCATATACACATATATAGTATATATAACTACATATATACACATTGATATATAGTATACATACATATATACACACATACATATATAGTATATATACATATACAGTATACACATATATATATGTACATACATATAAAATATATACACATACATATTCATATTATATACATACATATATAAGCATATACACATATATAGTATATATACATACATATATACACATTGATATATAGTATATACATATATACACATATACATATATATATGTATGTGTGTGTGTATGTATGTGTATATATATATATATATATATATATATATATATATACATACATACACACACACACACCGGTATACATACATATATATTATAGTATATAAACATAAATATGCACTTATATACACACACACACACACACACACACACACACACACACACACACACACACACACATATATATATACATATACACACACACACATACATATACAATATAGACACATATATGGTGTGTATTATATATATATATACACACACACACATATATATACATATATATGTATATAATGATACATATATACATACATTTATATGTACACATATATACATACATACACACCACAAGTGCAATAATTAAAGACACACAACGGAATGTAACAATACAGCTCAAAAGTTCCACGCGTTATTAAATGAAATACAGTAAGATTGTTTTTTTTTTTTTTACATTTGAATACTAACATACATTTCTTTTTACACTTATATTAAAAATGTCACTTCAAGCATTGTTGGCGACAATTTAAACCTGGAACAGCTCATTTGTTTCTATTATTTCTAATAGGGATGTTGCTGTACTGCATGTATAAATTGTTGTCCGACATGGTTTAGTGGTCCAGGACATATTATTGGCCAAGGGGATGTGGGCCTTTGGGGTCCAGGTCAGGGCGTGTCCGCATGGCGGTGCATTCCAGAGCCCTCAAGCTTCGTTTGATTAGAGCGTTAAGAACAACATTTGTTGCACTGGCACACGGCAGTTGACCTGGGCCTGAAGAGAGAGTTCATTCCAGCCTTCAGTTCCAGTCAGCTGCTGTGAGGAGGGAAGCAGGGGGGGGGGTGATGTTGGTGCAGAGGAAGGGGAGGAATAATGGAGGCGCCAATGACTGACACGTGTGAATACGCCGCAGTGGTGCATCAGGAGTGGGGCGACAACAAAGACAACAAGGACTAAGGCCTGTGGTGCAACAATGGAGGAGCTGAGAAGATGGTGTTTGGGGACAAAGGAGAGGACAGGATAGGTCTTTATTGTCATTGCACAACTCCAACAAACGCGTTCGAAATTAGACAAACAAACAGTGCACAGCAGGGGTCGGGAACCTTTTTGGCTGAGAGAGCCATGAAAGCCAAATATTTCAAAATGTATTTCCGTGAGAGCCGTATAACATTTTTCAACACTGAATACAACTAAATCCGTCCATTTTTAAGTATGACCAATATTTGTAGAGTATAATAAGTCTCTATTTCTTTTTAACAACATTGTTTTTCCAAATGCTAACCAATAGTAAATATAATACTTCTTACCATTAATGCGACATCGTGAACAGGTGCGGTAGAAAACGGATGGTTGGATTAAAATGCATGAGAAGTTTTATGATTTCCACGTTATTTTTGAAACTGTGATTACCAGCAGAATTATTCATTACTTATCGTGTTGAGCAATGTCAGCTAAGAATTATCTGAGAGCCAGGTGTAGTCATCTGGCTCCAGAGCCATGGGTTCCCTACCCCTGGTTTAAGCATTAGACACATTTTTACCTGCACTCTGCCTCCCGCTGTTTCCCACATCTACAAAGCAATTAGCTACCGACTGCCACCTACCGATATGGAAGAGTATTACACGGTTACTCGGCATAGCTCGGTTAGGAGAGTGGCCGTGCTAGCAACCTGAGGGTTCCAGGTTCGATTCCCGCTTCCGCCATTCTAGTCACTGCCGTTGCGTCCCTTGGGCAAGACACTTTACACACCTTCCCCCAGTGCCACCCACGCTGGTTTGAATGTAACTTAGACATTGGGTGTCACTTTGTAAAGAGCTTTGAGTCACTAGAGAAAAGCGCTATATAAATATAATTATCTGAGAGCCATATGTAGTCATCAAAAGAGCCACATCTGGCTCTAGAGCCATATGTAGTCATCAAAAGAGCCACATCTGGCTCTAGAGCCATAGGTTCCCTACCCCTGGTTTAAGCATTAGACACCTTTTTACCTGCACCCTGCCTCCCGCTGTTTCCCACATCTACAAAGGAATTAGCTACCGACTGCCACCTACCGATATGGAAGAGTATTACACGGTTACTCGGCATAGCTCGGTTAGGAGAGTGGCCGTGCTAGCAACCTGAGGGTTCCAGGTTTGATTCCCGCTTCCGCCATTCTAGTCACTGCCGTTGTGTCCTTGGGCAAGACACTTTTCACACCTTCCCCCAGTGCCACCCACACTGGTTTGAATGTAACTTAGACATTGGGTGTCACTTTGTAAAGCGCTTTGAGTCACTAGAGAAAAGCGCTATATAAATATAATTATCTGAGAGCCATATGTAGTCATCAAAAGAGCCACATCTGGCTCTAGAGCCATAGGTTCCCTACCCCTGGTTTAAGCATTAGACACCTTTTTACCTGCACCCTGCCTCCCGCTGTTTCCCACATCTACAAAGCAATTAGCTACCGACTGCCACCTAGCGATATGGAAGAGTATTACACGGTTACTCAGCATAGCTCGGTTAGGAGAGTGGCCGTGCTAGCAACCTGAGGGTTCCAGGTTCGATTCCCGCTTCCGCCATTCTAGTCACTGCCGTTGTGTCCTTGGGCAAGACACTTTACACACCTTACTCCAGTGCCACCCACACTGGTTTGAATGTAACTTAGATATTGGGTGTCACTTCGTAAAGCGCTTTGAGTCACTAGAGAAAAGCGCTATATAAATATAATTATCTGAGAGCCATATGTAGTCATCAAAAGAGCCACAGATTCCCTACCCCTGGTGTACAGGGTTACAGAACAGGGACGCCGATGGGCCCCTTAAAAGATGGGAAAAAGGTCAACGCTGGGGAAGGATGAATAAAAAAAAATACAATCTAGACTGGGCTCCAAAGGGGGCCCAGTCTGGAGTGGGGAAAAAACTCCATATCAACAACGTACATCTTGAGATATCTAGCAACAGAGGGGAGGGAGTGTGGGGGCCATGGTGGCAGGCCGCAGCTCTCAGGCGCTGCCACCAACTCGAGGGCGTTGGATTGGGGCTGGCGTATGTGTGTGTGTGGCGTATATTGTTTTGTGTGTGTAAGCCTGCAGTGTGGCTCTGTTCCGCGGCCTCGATGTCAAGGGATGTGAAAGCAACTAAAGAACCGTTATTAAATAATATTGAAGATCTGGCCTTGAGGCGAGGAGGCCAAGCGTGGAGCTAAAGTGATTTTTTGTTCGTAAAAAGTGGCCACAAGTATATATTTATATTGTCTACTCTCTAAACCAGGGGTGCACACACTTCTTCTGCGGGCGAGCTACTTTTCAATTGATCAAGTCGATCAATTGTATATATATTTGTGCATATATAATTATATATATATATATACATATATATATATATATATATATATATATATATATATACATATATATATATATGTATATTTCCCCAAAGGCAACACCCTAAGAAAAATATTCAACAAGAACAACATTAATTTGAGCTACAGCTGTATGAATAACATGCAACAAATCATTTCAAACCACAACAAAGCAATTGCAAAAGGACTGCCTACCCCCAGACTAAACGACTCTGAAACCAATAATGAATGTAACTGTCGCAAGAAACCTGATTGCCCTCTCAACGGAGGGTGCTTACAGACATCAGTCGTTTACCAAGCAAAGGTAATACGCAAGGACATTAACACATCCGACACGTACGTAGGATTAACCGAAGGAGCGTTCAAAACAAGATGGAATAATCACAACGCCTCCTTTAGAAACCAGACTTTGCGGAATTCTACAGAACTCAGCAAACACATTTGGAACCTCAAAGACAATAATGTTGAATATTCAATAACATGGCAAATTCTTGCATCCAGCACACCTTACAACAGTCGTAATAAAAGATGTCTTGATTGGATTATCCAGAGAATAGTGCTCGATACCGTGGTAGAGCGCAATATGTAGGTGTGGGAAAAATCACAAGACTACTTCATCTCTACAGAACTGTTTCATGAGGGGTTCCCTCAATCATCAGGAGATTGTTTTTTTTTTTTTGATTGATGACTGACTATATATATATATATATATATATATATATATATATATACATATACATATATATATATATATATATATATATATATACATATATAGTCATAGTCATCATCGTCACGGTCACCGACGTCCCATTGGGTTGTGAGTTTTTCTTTGCCCTTATGTAGGCTCTGTACCGAGAATGTCGTTGTGGTTTGTGGAGCCCTTTGAGACACTTGTGATTTAGGGCTATATAAATAAACTTTGATTGATTGATGATATATATATATACATATATGTATGTATACAGTACATATTATCTATATATATATATATATATATATATATATATATATATATATATATATATATATATATATGTGTGTACGTATGTATTAAAGGTACATCAATAATCATAGCTCCTGAATCATAATCGAATCGTGAGGTGCCCAAAGAGTGCCACCACTACCCATAAAACTACCGGAGCCAAAATACTTGTCCTCTTCCAACTTTATCTTCTGAGCGCAAAAATTCGGTTCACAAAATGTCGATTTTGAAAGCACAAAGTCCTCGGAAAAAAAACGCTAACGTGGGTGTTTTGTTCAGCCAGCTTAGAGTATATTGATGTTAACTAGTTTGCTTTAACATCTTTAATGCATAAAATGTCACAAAAATTGCACCCCTCCTTTATGTCTTAACAATTACCCTTCCTGTGTTTGGCAGGTTATCATTTTCTAATAAGTAGTCAAGTTGATGACTAAGGTTTGCATGTTTTAACAAAATAAAAGATAAAATAATTACAAATCTACATCTTAATCTTTGAAAGGTTAAACAATTTAAAAATGGAATGACATATGTAAGGTTTACTTGTTTGAATTGTAATATACTCATTTATTTCCACACTAGTGACATTTTTTGCCGTTATGGTCGAATGTGTGAGTTCTCAGAGCTCTTCATGTAGCGCTCTAATCTGCGTATCATGTCCGTGTCTGAGCGACCGACGCCTCCCGACGTCCACATAGCAAAAACACGGCAGACATGAAAAAGACGCTGGCCTTTGACCGCCGGCTTGACCTTTGATAGTCCAATGAATGTGGAATCGCAATTGCAAGTGTGTGTGTGTGTGTGTGTGTGTGTGTGTGTCTCCACCCTCTCACACCTGTCCACTAAAACTAGCAGGGGACTGCAAGTTTTGACAGCTGTCTCACTCACTCTCTTACACACACACGCGCACACACACACACACACACACACACACACACACACACACACACACACACACACACACACACACACACACACACACACACACACACACAAACACTGGTTATCATTTGGAATAGGGACCAAGTTGTTGTTTAGAACTTGTGGGGACCACCCTTTCTAGAGGTTGTGGAGGCATTAAAAAACTTAAGTAAAGTGGCCACAGCCCAGTTAGCTCATACACGTCTTTAAATCTCTGGATTGATGAAGTAATGTGTTGATCATTCTTCCTGGGGACCCTGGGGGAAAAGAGTTACCGTATTTCCTTGAATTTCCAGCGGGTATATAGTATGCACCTGTCTAGAATTACTGCCGGGTCAAACTCGTTTCGCAAAATAATTAGCACATGCTTAGCATTACCGCCGGGTCAAAGTCGTTTCGCAAAATATTATTTTTATTAGCGCATGTTTAGAATTTCCCCTGGGTCAAACTCGTCACGTCACGAGTGACACTTCCCCTGTCATCATTTTCAAAGTGGAGGAGGCTGATTTCAATAATTTGAAATCGCATAAAGGAAAGAAGATTAAGACGGCGTGGCGCAGTGGGGAGAGTGGCCGTGCGCAACCCGAGGGTCCCTGGTTCAAATCCCACCTAGTACCAACCTCGTCACGTCCGTTGTGTCCTGAGCAAGACACTTCACCCTTGCTCCTGATGGGTGCTGGTTGGCGCCTTGCATGGCAGCTCCCTCCATCAGTGTGTGAATGTGTGTGTGAATGGGTAAATGTGGAAGTAGTGTCAAAGCGCTTTGAGTACCTTGAAGGTAGAAAAGCGCTATACAAGTACAACCCATTTATCATTTATCATTTAGCTGTTCAGTAGGATTTAAGCTCCAAGCTATTGAATATGCTAAAAAGAACAGTAAGCAGCTATGTTTTATTAATATACCGTAGCTGCGTGTGTCAAAATTGAGTCTTTAAATGACTTTAGCCTCCTGGTGGTAGAAGGCGGTAGTGATCCTTCTTGCGACTACTCGGCTGCAGAAGAAGTGACAACAAGCAGCAAGAGTGAGCAGCGTGTGTTTATTTTTTCCTCTCGCTTGCACTTTTAACACGGAGGATTACATATCTAAAATAAAACATTTTTCTAAACTGGACTTTCAATCGAAGCAGGAGGTAATAAAGGAAGATCTCCATCGAGACAGAGAGACTTTTAAAACTGAAGAAAGATAAGGAAGACTTCTATAAACAAGTTATCGATGCTTTTGATCAGAAGGAGCTGACATGGGCTTTATTTATAAGTAAAGGTAAGACCATAATAATGTTTTTGTTATTAAATGTGCTTTTCATGATGGTATCCTTACATCACACTCAAATTTTTAAGCGCAGGCCTAAATTTATTGCATGCCTTTGGTAAGTGTCGGAGTGAGAAGAGGTTTTAAAATAATTAGCGCATGCCTGCCTTTACCGCATGCCTTTGGTAAGTGCCGGGGTGAGGAAATGTTTTAAATTAATTAGCGCCCCGGCGGCAATTCAAGGAAATACGGTAATATGGCTCATGGGGACCAAATTTAAATAATTTTGCATAATTCACACAAATTTGTATGTGACTACTAAGGACCATTAAAAACAAAAAAAAAAGTTCAAAGTAAATATGACATGATCCTCAGAATACAGCACTACAGCTGCTCTCCCGTCCAAAGGCAAAACCTAGTAACTCTCTTCTCGCTGATTTGGAGAAAACAAAGGAAAACCAATCTATCTTGATGCTGTCTTACAAAGATCTACAAAGTCGTCAAAGGTATAGATGTTTTCTTGAGCTTTCATTTTCTTGCCGATTGAGCCATGGATTGAATCTGCTCTCATGAACGTGTGCCCTTTCTCCAGATATTTTATCACAATCTCGGGTGGGCCCCATTCTGTGTTTGCACATTGGGCAAGAAGCCGTGTACAGCGTGCAGTTTTTATTTTGACCTCCACAGTTATCTGTGGAGGTGTAATTATGCGATTAAAGCAGACTACTTATAACTGGGATCGGGCTTGCTGGTTGACGTAGAGAAACATGTTCGCTTGACCGCTCTGTGTTAAATCTTCACAACAAACAAAGAAACACCGGCTGTGTTTCCGTGTTAAAGGCAGCTGCAATACATCGCTTCCCACCTACATCTTTCTTCTTTGACGTCTCCATTATTAATTGAACAAATTGCAAAAGATTCAGCAACACAGATGTCCAGAATACTGTGTAATTATGCGATTAAAGCAGACTACTTATAGCTGGGATCGGGCTGGAAAAAAATGTCCGCTACAATCCGAGACGTCACGCGTATACGTCATCATACCGACGTTTTCAACAGGATACCTCGCGCGAAATTTAAAATTGCAATTTAGTAAACTAAAAAGGCCGTATTGGCATGTGTTGCGATGTTAATATTTCATCATTGATATATAAACTATCAGACTGCGTGGTGGCTAGTAGTGGCTTTCAGTAGGCCTTTAACAACAATGAATAGAAAAAAAGGGAGGCAAGGATTGGACATGACCGGGTGTTGATTACCAGGATGCAACCTGATTTACAAGAGTGGCGGATCACAGCGACGTCCCGGGTTGTGGAGCTTCTCACATCCACACATTGTTTACAATCATAGCCTCAAGCAGCAAGAGCTATTCGGACCGAGAAAGCGACAATTTCCCCATTAATTTGAGCTAGGATGAAAGATTCGTGGATGAGGAAAGTTAGAAGGAAGCACAAAAATAATTTAAAAAAAGAAAAGGCGACGGCTCCAGTGGGACCGTTTTAGGTGTAATTAGACACATTTACCAGGATAATTCTGGAAGACCCCTTAACAGCTTATTGGTTTACTAGTGTTTTAGTGAGATTGTAAAGTCATACCTGAAAGTCGGATGGCTGCGGTGAAAGCTGAGGAGCCAAGATCACAGCTGCCTTTTTGAGCTGCAGGAGGAGGTTGCGTAATCCACTAACGTCTCCGGTAAGAGACGACTTAATATCACAATTCTTCCATCCAAAAACTTGCTGGTTGACGTAGAGAAACATGTTCGCTTGACCGCTCTGTGTTAAATCTTCACAACAAACAAAGAAACACCGGATGTGTTTCGGTGCTAAAGGCAGCTGCAATCCACCGCTTTCCACCAACAGCATTCTTCTTTGACGTCTCCATTATTAATTATACAAATTGCAAAAGATTCAGCAACACAGATGTCCAGAATACTGTAATTATGCGATTAAAGCAGACTACTTATAGATGGGATCGGGCTGGAAAAAAATGTCCGCTACAATCCGAGACATCACGCGCATGCGTCATCATACCGACGTTTTCAACAGGATACCTCGCGCGAAATTTAAAATTGCAATTTAGTAATCTAAAAAGGCCATATAGGCATGTGTTGCGATGTTAATATTTCATCATTGATATATAAACTATCAGACTGCGTGGTCGCTAGTAGTGGCTTTCAGTAGGACTTTAACAACAATGAATAGAAAAAAAGGGAGGCAAGGATTGGACATGACCGGGTGTTGATTACCAGGATGCAACCTGATTTACAAGAGTGGCGGATCACAGCGACGTCACGGGTTGTGGAGCTTCTCACATCCACACATTGTTTCCAATCATAGCCTCAAGCAGCAAGAGCTATTCGGACCGAGAAAGCGACAATTTCCCCATTAATTTGAGCGAGGATGAAAGATTCGTGGATGAGGAAAGTTAGAAGGAAGCACAAAAATAATTAAAAAAAAGAAAAGGCGACGGCTCCAGTGGGACCGTTTTAGGTGTAATTAGACACATTTACCAGGATAATTCTGGAAGATCCCTTAACAGCTTATTGGTTTACTAGTGTTTTAGTGAGATTGTAAAGTCATACCTGAAAGTCGGATGGCTGCGGTGAAAGCTGAGGAGCCAAGATCACAGCTGCCTTTTTGAGCTGCAGGAGGAGGTTGCGTAATCCACTAACGTCTCCGGTAAGAGACGACTTAATATCACAATTCTCCCATCCAAAAACTTGCTGGTTGACGTAGAGAAACATGTTCGCTTGACCGCTCTGTGTTAAATCTTCACAACAAACAAAGAAACACCGGATGTGTTTCGGTGCTAAAGGCAGCTGCAATCCATCAACAGCATTCTTCTTTGACGTCTCCATTATTAATTATACAAATTGCAAAAGATTCAGCAACACAGATGTCCAGAATACTGTAATTATGCGATTAAAGCAGACTACTTATAGCTGGGATCGGGCTGGAAAAAAATGTCCGCTACAATCCGAGACGTCACGCGTATACGTCATCATACCGACGTTTTCAACAGGATACCTCGCGCGAAATTTAAAATTGCAATTTAGTAATCTAAAAAGGCCGTATAGGCATGTGTTGCGATGTTAATATTTCATCATTGATATATAAACTATCAGACTGCGTGGTGGCTAGTAGTGGCTTTCAGTAGGCCTTTAACAACAATGAATAGAAAAAAGGGAGGCAAGGATTGGACATGACCGGGTGTTGATTACCAGGATGCAACCTGATTTACAAGAGTGGCGGATCACAGCGACGTCACGGGTTGTGGAGCTCCTCACATCCACACATTGTTTCCAATCATAGCCTCAAGCAGCAAGAGCTATTCGGACCGAGAAAGCGACAATTTCCCCATTAATTTGAGCGAGGATGAAAGATTTGTGGATGAGGAAAGTTAGAAGGAAGCACAAAAATAATTAAAAAAAAGAAAAGGCGACGGCTCCAGTGGGACCGTTTTAGGTGTAATTAGACACATTTACCAGGATAATTCTGGAAGATCCCTTAACAGCTTATTGGTTTACTAGTGTTTTAGTGAGATTGTAAAGTCATACCTGAAAGTCGGATGGCTGCGGTGAAAGCTGAGGAGCCAAGATCACAGCTGCCTTTTTGAGCTGCAGGAGGAGGTTGCGTAATCCACTAACGTCTCCGGTAAGAGATGACTTAATATCACAATTTTCCCATCCAAAAACTTGCTGGTTGACGTAGAGAAACATGTTCGCTTGACCGCTCTGTGTTAAATCTTCACAACAAACAAAGAAAGACCGGCTGTGTTTCGGTGCTAAAGGCAGCTGCAATCCATCAACAGCATTCTTCTTTAACGTCTCCATTATTAATTATACAAATTGCAAAAGATTCAGCAACAGAGATGTCCAGAATACTGTAATTATGCGATTAAAGCAGACTACTTATAGATGGGATCGGGCTGGAAAAAAATGTCCGCTACAATCCGAGACATCACGCGCATGCGTCATCATACCGACGTTTTCAACAGGATACCTCGCGCGAAATTTAAAATTGCAATTTAGTGATCCAAAAAGGCCGTAGTGGCATGTGTTGCAATGTTAATATTTCATCATTGATATATAAACTATCAGACTGCGTGGTGGCTAGTAGTGGCTTTCAGTAGGCCTTTAACAACAATGAATAGAAAAAAGGGAGGCAAGGATTGGACATGACCGGGTGTTGATTACCAGGATGCAACCTGATTTACAAGAGTGGCGGATCACAGCGACCTCATCTCTCTCGCTATGTGCTGCACATGATTGTAAAAAAAAAAAAAAAGGGTGCCAAGCAGGGGAAGAGAAATGTGCATGCTCGGGAGTGAAAAATGAATTTCCAATGAGATATGATACCAACAAATCATCTGGTCGGAGGGAATAAATGTGGCGGGAAATAACAGGCGAGATAAAGCGCCTCCCTATCGCACCGCACTCTTCCCTGCACATTTTCTTACCCTCCAAGTCGCTACCGTAAGTGTTTTCCTACCAACAGACATGGATTGCAGATAAAGCCTTCATTTATTTCCCCACCGTCTGCCCGTCTTTAGCTCCCCCCAGCGGTTATCCTCACGGGACATTAAAAGTTCAATTTGGGCGACAACAGAGCAAAAAAAAAAAAAAAATCTCGAAAACAGAAGACAGGAGTTTAAAGGCTAGAGGTGCACTTTGCCTCAGCGACGTACGTAAACTTCATTAGCGCCGCGTGTTGAGCTGAGCCGATATATGTTGACGCCACTTTGTACGTCACATCCTGTTTACATCACATCCTGTACACAACATTTTGAAGCGAAGACTATTTACATTGTAAATTGTCACTGAAGGCATCATACATGTATACATACAAACACACATATTTATATACACATACATATGTATACGTATATGTGTATACATATATACATATATACATACTTACACATATTTACATACCTGTATACATACAAACACACATTTATATACACACATATGTATACGTAGATATGTATACATATATACATATATGTATATATATATACATACATATGTGTACATATGTATGTATATATATATATATATGTATACACATGTGTATATATATGTATGCATATATATACATATATATATATATACATACACACACACACACACACACACACATACATGTATATATATATATATATATATATATATATTTCTAAATATATATACAGACATATGTACATATATATATATATATATATATATGTATGCATATATATATATACACGCACGCACACGCGCGCACACACACACACACACACACACACACACACACACACACACACACACAAACACACACACACACACACACACACTTTCTTTACATGCTTTTGGTCCCTGGCCAAATGTTTTCAGCCCAATGCGTCCCCCAAGTCAAAAAGTTTCAACACCCCTGTGCTACAAAAACGCGTACTTTACCAAAAAGGATGCGCATACTGTTAACAAGACACGGATCAAGGGTGAAGACTGAGGTCTGGAACCTGAACTGGACTTGGTTGCCCGCACATTTTCTACAGGTTTGCCCAACATAGCTCCACTTTTCAACCTCTGCATCATTACTGTGCTTAAATAGCAGCAGCTCTATTGTCTAATGAGAAGGATGAAGACTCCTCCACTGTTGCACACGCCAAAGTCGGCTCCGGGGCAGCGGCTAATGGGGACCCTTGCAAGTAAACATGATGAACAAGTCAATGGGAGGGCATTCAATTAAGCCCCATTTATCAGCCGCCGCTGCCATGCAAGGTGCGAGAGTTCAACGGGGGATATTCTGAGGTCATTGTTCGCTATTCAGCAATTTTCAGCACGCTCTGGCTAAAAATAAGAGCTGATTGCTTGACCGAAGAGAGTGAGGAGGATGCTGACAAGACTTTCAATGGATTAATAACGACTGCAGCACTTTAGCGTGCTTCCATCTGACAGCGCTGCTCTTTATGCCTTATCGGATCTACTCCGCCGTCTGTTGTCCAGGGCACATAAAAGGCAGTTTGCTCCCCAGCCTGATGCAGCTCATCGATCAGATGTTTTGTGCCGCTTTTTGGTCGTTGTTTTTTTACCCCTCCGAAGATAATGGTCCCTCTCCAGGGCGTCATGGCTTTGTCAAACAATCTTTGTTGTTGCTGCCTAAGAAACACGGTTTACACTCTGGATCAGGCCTGGGCAATTGTTTTGACTCGGGGGCCACATTTAGAGAAATAAAAAGTGTCCGGGGGCCGGTATATCTATTTTTGGGAACACTAATTACAAAACCTCACAATAATGTTTGATTGAATGCTAAAAAGTTATTACAGATGTAATACATAAGGGAATTTAACAATTTTGTATGAAGGATAAAACACTGAATATTGACAAAATATGAAGGTCACACCCCCTTTTGATCGACACATTTTACAACCGAGTGAAACGCGACAAAAATACAAGAAACGGTAAAATATGAACGCGAAGGGTACTAAATAAACCCACTTACAAACCCTGTTTCCATATGAGTTGGGAAATTGTAGTAGATCCTTTTCAACCCATATTCAGTTGAATGCACTACAAAGACAAGATATTTGATGTTCGAAGTCATTTTTGCAAATAATAATTAACTTAGAATTTCATGGCTGCAACACGTGCCAAAGTAGTTGGGAAAGGGCATGTTCACCACTGTGTTACATCACCTTTTCTTTTAACAACACTCAATAAACGTTTGGGAACTGAGGAAACTAATTGTTGAAGCTTCGAAAGTGGAATTATTTCCATTTCTCGTTTTATGTAGAGCTTCAGTCGTTCAACAGTCCGGGGTCTCCGCTGTCGTATTTTACGCTTCACAATGCGTCACACATTTTCCATGGGAGACATGTCTGAACTACAGGCGGGCCAGGAAAGTACCCGCACTCTTTTTTTTACGAAGCCACGCTGTTGTAACACATGCTGAATGTGGCTTGGCATTGTCTTGCTGAAATAAGCAGGGGCGTCCATGAAAAAGACGGCGCTTAGATGGCAGCATATTTTGTTCCAAAACCTGTATGTACCTTTCAGCATTAATGGTGCCTTGACAGATGTGTAAGTTACCCATGCCTTGGGCACTAATGCACCCCCATACACTCACAGATGCTGGCTTTTGACCTTTGCATCGATAACAGTCTGGATGGTTCGCTTTCCCTTTGGTCCGGATGACTGGATGTGGAATATTTCCAAAAACAATTTGAAATGTGGACTCGTCAAATCACAGAACACTTTTCCACTTTGCATCAATCCATCTTAGATGATCTCGGGCCCAAAGAAGCCGGCGGCGTTTCTGGATGTTGTTGATAAATGGCTTTCGCTTTGCATAGTAGAGCTTTAACTTGCACTTACAGATGTAGCGACGAACTGTATTTAGTGACAGTGGTTTTCTGAAGTGTTCCTGTACCCATGTGGCGATATCCTTTAAAGATTGATGTCAGTTTTTGATACGGTCATTCAATGTTGGTTTCCGGCCATGCCGCTTACGTGGAGTGATTTCTCCAAATTCTCTGAACCTTTTGATGATATTATGGAGCGTAGATGTTGAAATCCCTAAATTTCTTGCAATTGCACTTTGAGAAAGGTTGTTCTTAAACTGTTTGACTATTTGCTCACACAGTTGTGGACAAAGGGGTGTACCTCGCCCCATCCTTTCTTGTGAAAGACTGAGCATTTTTTGGGAAGCTGTTTTTACACCCAATCATGGCACCCACCTGTTCCCAATTAGCCTGCACACCTGTGGGATGTTCCACATAAGTGTTTGATGAGCATTCCTCAACTTTATCAGTATTTATTGCCACCTTTCCCAACTTCTTTGTCACGTGTTGCTGGCATCAAATTCTAAAGTTAATGATTATTCGCAAAAAAACTAAAATGTTTATCAGTTTAAACATCAAATTTGTTGTCTTTGTAGCACATTCAACTGAATATGGCTTGAAAATGATTTGCAAATCATTGTATTCCTTTTATAACAGAATTTTCCAACTCATATGGAAACGGGGTTTGTACTATCTGATATATTTGATACATCAATAAGCTTTAGAACTTTGTTGTGGAAGTCTGCTTCCGCGTCTGTGGAAATGCGTGACTAATTCGATCACAATAGTAACTAATTAGATGACCATAGTAACTATTAGGGATGCAGCGATTAATCGGTAACCGAGTATATTCGGCCGAATATGGCAAAAAAAGCCACATTCGGCCTTCGGTGGATTGAGTTAAAAACAAGGCCGAATAATTTTTTGACGCGGTGACGCAATCAACCAACGTGCAGTGACGTTGGGATATGTTGTGTACCTGTATAAGTGTATGAGGTTACAATGTTGTGTACCTGTATAAGTGTATGAGGTTACATTGTTGTGTACCTGTATAAGTGTATGAGGTTACAATGTTGTGTACCTGTATAAGTGTATGAGGTTACAATGTTGTGTACCTGTATAAGTGTATGAGGTTACATTGTTGTGTACCTGTATAAGTGTATGAGGTTACAATGTTGTGTACCTGTATAAGTGTATGAGGTTACAATGTTGTGTACCTGTATAAGTGTATGAGGTTACAATGTTGTGTACCTGTATAAGTGTATGAGGTTACATTGTTGTGTACCTGTATAAGTGTATGAGGTTACAATGTTGTGTACCTGTATAAGTGTATGAGGTTACAATGTTGTGTACCTGTATAAGTGTATGAGGTTACATTGTTGTGTACCTGTATAAGTGTATGAGGTTACAATGTTGTGTACCTGTATAAGTGTATGAGGTTACAATGTTGTGTACCTGTATAAGTGTATGAGGTTACAATGTTGTGTACCTGTATAAGTGTATGAGGTTACATTGTTGTGTACCTGTATAAGTGTATGAGGTTACATTGTTGTGTACCTGTATAAGTGTATGAGGTTACATTGTTGTGTACCTGTATAAGTGTATGAGGTTACATTGTTGTGTACCTGTATAAGTGTATGAGGTTACATTGTTGTGTACCTGTATAAGTGTATGAGGTTACAATGTTGTGTACCTGTATAAGTGTATGAGGTTACATTGTTGTGTACCTGTATAAGTGTATGAGGTTACATTGTTGTGTACCTGTATAAGTGTATGAGGTTACAATGTTGTGTACCTGTATAAGTGTATGAGGTTACAATGTTGTGTACCTGTATAAGTGTATGAGGTTACATTGTTGTGTACCTGTATAAGTGTATGAGGTTACAATGTTGTGTACCTGTATAAGTGTATGAGGTTACAATGTTGTGTACCTGTATAAGTGTATGAGGTTACAATGTTGTGTACCTGTATAAGTGTATGAGGTTACAATGTTGTGTACCTGTATAAGTGTATGAGGTTACAATGTTGTGTACCTGTATAAGTGTATGAGGTTACATTGTTGTGTACCTGTATAAGTGTATGAGGTTACATTGTTGTGTACCTGTATAAGTGTATGAGGTTACATTGGGATATGTTGTGTACCTGTATAAGTGTATGAGGTTACATTGTTGTGTACCTGTATAAGTGTATGAGGTTACATTGTTGTGTACCTGTATAAGTGTATGAGGTTACAATGTTGTGTACCTGTATAAGTGTATGAGGTTACAATGTTGTGTACCTGTATAAGTGTATGAGGTTACAATGTTGTGTACCTGTATAAGTGTATGAGGTTACATTGGGATATGTTGTGTACCTGTATAAGTGTATGAGGTTACATTGGGATATGTTGTGTACCTGTATAAGTGTATGAGGTTACAATGTTGTGTACCTGTATAAGTGTATGAGGTTACATTGGGATATGTTGTGTACCTGTATAAGTGTATGAGGTTACAATGTTGTGTACCTGTATAAGTGTATGAGGTTACAATGTTGTGTACCTGTATAAGTGTATGAGGTTACAAGCACACAATTATTGAGTTTTAGTGGAGCCTCTGTTTACATTATTAGCCTGTTGTGTAGGCTACCTGTATAAGTGTATGAGGTTACATTGGGATATGTTGTGTACCTGTATAAGTGTATGAGGTTACAATGTTGTGTACCTGTATAAGTGTATGAGGTTACAATGTTGTGTACCTGTATAAGTGTATGAGGTTACATTGTTGTGTACCTGTATAAGTGTATGAGGTTACATTGTTGTGTACCTGTATAAGTGTATGAGGTTACATTGGGATATGTTGTGTACCTGTATAAGTGTATGAGGTTACAATGTTGTGTACCTGTATAAGTGTATGAGGTTAGAATGTTGTGTACCTGTATAAGTGTATGAGGTTACAATGTTGTGTACCTGTATAAGTGTATGAGGTTACATTGTTGTGTACCTGTATAAGTGTATGAGGTTACAATGTTGTGTACCTGTATAAGTGTATGAGGTTACATTGTTGTGTACCTGTATAAGTGTATGAGGTTACAATGGGATATGTTGTGTACCTGTATAAGTGTATGAGGTTACATTGGGATATGTTGTGTACCTGTATAAGTGTATGAGGTTACATTGTTGTGTACCTGTATAAGTGTATGAGGTTACAATGTTGTGTACATGTATAAGTGTATGAGGTTACAATGTTGTGTACCTGTATAAGTGTATGAGGTTACAATGTTGTGTACCTGTATAAGTGTATGAGGTTACATTGGGATATGTTGTGTACCTGTATAAGTGTATGAGGTTACATTGTTGTGTACCTGTATAAGTGTATGAGGTTACAATGGGATATGTTGTGTACCTGTATAAGTGTATGAGGTTACATTGGGATATGTTGTGTACCTGTATAAGTGTATGAGGTTACATTGTTGTGTACCTGTATAAGTGTATGAGGTTACAATGTTGTGTACCTGTATAAGTGTATGAGGTTACAATGTTGTGTACCTGTATAAGTGTATGAGGTTACAATGTTGTGTACCTGTATAAGTGTATGAGGTTACAATGTTGTGTACCTGTATAAGTGTATGAGGTTACATTGGGATATGTTGTGTACCTGTATAAGTGTATGAGGTTACAATGTTGTGTACCTGTATAAGTGTATGAGGTTACATTGGGATATGTTGTGTACCTGTATAAGTGTATGAGGTTACAATGTTGTGTACCTGTATAAGTGTATGAGGTTACAATGTTGTGTACCTGTATAAGTGTATGAGGTTACAATGTTGTGTACCTGTATAAGTGTATGAGGTTACAATGTTGTGTACCTGTATAAGTGTATGAGGTTACAAGCACACAATTATTGAGTTTTAGTGGAGCCTCTGTTTACATTATTAGCCTGTTGTGTAGGCTACCTGTATAAGTGTATGAGGTTACAATGTTGTGTACCTGTATAAGTGTATGAGGTTACATTGGGATATGTTGTGTACCTGTATAAGTGTATGAGGTTACAATGTTGTGTACCTGTATAAGTGTATGAGGTTACAATGTTGTGTACCTGTATAAGTGTATGAGGTTACATTGGGATATGTTGTGTACCTGTATAAGTGTATGAGGTTACATTGGGATATGTTGTGTACCTGTATAAGTGTATGAGGTTACAATGTTGTGTACCTGTATAAGTGTATGAGGTTACAATGTTGTGTACCTGTATAAGTGTATGAGGTTACAATGTTGTGTACCTGTATAAGTGTATGAGGTTACAATGTTGTGTACCTGTATAAGTGTATGAGGTTACAATGTTGTGTACCTGTATAAGTGTATGAGGTTACAATGTTGTGTACCTGTATAAGTGTATGAGGTTACAATGTTGTGTACCTGTATAAGTGTATGAGGTTACAATGTTGTGTACCTGTATAAGTGTATGAGGTTACAATGTTGTGTACCTGTATAAGTGTATGAGGTTACAATGTTGTGTACCTGTATAAGTGTATGAGGTTACAATGTTGTGTACCTGTATAAGTGTATGAGGTTACAATGTTGTGTACCTGTATAAGTGTATGAGGTTACAATGTTGTGTACCTGTATAAGTGTATGAGGTTACGAGCACACACTTATTGAGTTTTACTTGAGCCTTCTGTTTACATTATTAGCATATCTACTGTGGCTAAGCAGACTTTTGCCAAAATAATTCATTTGTTGTGGGTTTATCCACATTAATGCACTTTTTTGGAATGCATGTTTTGTTTGAAGGCCTAATATAAATGAAAAACCTTGTGCTTTTTTTTGAAAAGCAAAGGCTACTGGAATATTTAAAAAATGTCAATAGTCAATATAAAATTACTTTATTTGAAAAACATGTCTAAATATTTATTCTAGGCTATTTATGCAATATTAAAAAATTGTGAAAAACTGCATTCATTATTCGGCTTCGGCCACAAATTTTCATTTCGGTGCATCCCTAGTAACTAATATATCATCCAAAAGCACAGATTCCAACCATTAAAATACTTAGTACAGTTGAAGACTTACAGTCATTAGAAAACATGATTGCACATCATAATGGCAGCTACACTTTCTATCTTGAAAGTCTAAAAAAGTTATTTGGGAATGTCCAGCGGGCCAGATTGAAAAGCTTATCAGGCTCCCTTTTTAGACCAGTTGATCTGCCGTTTCTTTTCTTTTTCTTCTATGTCCCACTCTCCCTTGTGGAGGGGGTCCGGTCCGATCCGGTGGCCATGTACTGCTCGCCTGTGTATCGGCTGGGGACATCTCTGCCTCCGCTTGGGATGGTTTCCTGCTGGCTCCGCTGTGAACGGGACTCTCGCTGCTGTGTTGGATCCGCTTTGGACTGGACTCTCGCGACTGTGTTGGATCCATTATGGATTGAACTTTCACAGTATCATGTTAGACCCGCTCGACATCCATTGCTTTCCTCCTCTCCAAGGTTCTCATAGTCATCATTGTCACCGACGTCCCACTGGGTGTGAGTTTTCCTTGCCCTTATGTGGGCCTACCGAGGATGTCGTAGTGGTTTGTGCAGCCCTTTGAGACATTTGTGATTTAGGGCTATATAAATAAACATTGATTGATTGACTGAAAGTTGCATTCCATGATTTAACTTTGCGTTGACAGGCATGTTTGTTGCCTTATTGTTACACGCACCGTTTACGAGTACTTTGGTGCATGTTTTTAGACCAGTTGATCTGCCGTTTCTTTTCTTTTTCTTCTATGTCCCACTCTCCTTTGTGGAGGGGGTCCGGTCCGATCCGGTGGCCATGTACTGCTTGCCTGTGTATCGGCTGGGGACATCTCTGCGCTGCTGATCCGCCTCCGCTTGGGATGGTTTCCTGCTGGCTCCGCTGTGAACGGGACTCTCGCTGCTGTGTTGGATCCGCTTTGGACTGGACTCTCGCGACTGTGTTGGATCCATTATGGATTGAACTTTCACAGTATCATGTTAGACCCGCTCGACATCCATTGCTTTCGTCCTCTCCAAGGTTCTCATAGTCATCATTGTCACCGACGTCCCACTGGGTGTGAGTTTTCCTTGCCCCTATGTGGGCCTACCGAGGATGTCGTAGTGGTTTGTGCAGCCCTTTGAGACACTAGTGATTTAGGACTATATAAGTAAACATTGATTGATTTGCCCAGGTCTGCTCTGGAGTGATGGAAACATTGACCACTGAAGTTTTGGACCAAGAGTCTCCTGACTTGCTGCTGTTTAGCATGCAAACATGGCCCAAACTGCTGAACTGCTGCTCTACTGAATAGCGAAGTGCTCCGATGATGAATGTAACTCATTGCTGTTAAAGAGACTGAATTTCTTTGTTTTAAAAGCAAGTTTTGACATTTCAAACTTTTATGTAAATGGCCTCTTTCAAAAGGTCCTCCGATTATGGAAAAGTGACTTTTTAGTAGCATTTTAGAGCCTGATTATGACGTTATGAAGGACAAAAACCTCATGATACCGCCTTGAGACGAACCTGTGTCGTCAGAGGATGGCCTAGAGTCTAGACCACGTCAAAGTTATTATAGCTCAGGGGCCACATGAAGGAAAATCTACTGGTAAAATCATGATATGATTTCTTAAAAATAAAGATAACTTCAAAATAGTTGTTTTGTCTTGCTTTGGGCAAAAATAGAAAAGGATGGTCTCCTGCTGGCCCAACTATTGACTGGACTCTCACTATTATGTTAGATCCACTATGGACTGAACTCTCACTATTATGTTGGATCTACTATGGACTGGACTCTCACACTATTATGTTAGATCCACTATGGACTGAACTCTCACTATTATGTTGGATCCACTATGGACTGGACTCTAACTATTATGTTAGATCCACTATGGACTGGACTCTCACTATTATGTTAGATCCACTATGGACTGGACTCTCACTATTATGTTAGATCCACTATGGACTGGACTCTCACTATTATTTTAGATCCACTATGGACTGGACTCTCACTATTATGTTAGATCCACTATGGACTGAACTCTCACTATTATGTTAGATCCACTATGGACTGGACTCCCACACTATTATGTTAGATCCACTATGGACTGGACTCTCACTATTATGTTAGATCCACTATGGACTGGACTCTCACACTGTTATGTTAGATCCACTATGGACTGGACTCTCACTATTATGTTAGATCCACTATGGACTGGACTCTCACTATTATGTTAGATCCACTATGGACTGGACTCTCACTATTATGTTAGATCCACTATGGACTGGACTCTCACTATTATGTTAGATCCACTATGGACTGGACTCTCACTATTATGTTAGATCCACTATGGACTGGACTCTCACTATTATGTTAGATCCACTATGGACTGAACTCTCACTATTATGTTGGATCCACTATGGACTGGACTCTCACTACTATGTTAGATCCACTATGGACTGGACTCTAACTATTATGTTAGATCCACTATGGACTGGACTCTCACTATTATGTTGGATCCACTATGGACTGGACTCTCACTATTATGTTGGATCCACTATGGACTGGACTCTCACTACTATGTTAGATCCACTATAGACTGGACTCTCACTATTATGTTAGATCCACTATGGACTGGACTCTCACTATATTATGTTACATCCACTATAGACTGGACTCTCACTATTATGTCAGATCCACTATGGACTGGACTCTTACTATTATTTTAAATCCACTATGGACTGGACTCTCACTATTGTGTGAAATCCACTATGGACTGGACTTTTACTATTATGTTGGATCCACCATGGACTGGACTCTCGCTATTGTGTTAAATCCACTATGGACTGGACTCTCACTATTGTGTGAAATCCACTATGGACTGGACTTTTACTATTATGTTGGATCCACCATGGACTGGACTCTCGCTATTGTGTTAGATCCACTATGGACTGGACTCTCACTATCATGTTTGATCCACTATGGACTGTACTCTCACTATTATGTTAGATCCACTATGGACTGGACTCTCACTATTATGTTAGATCCACTATGGACTGGACTGTGCAGAAAGTCTTTGCACTATGCACTTCATCATACACTGACCCCCTCTCTGTCAGTTTACGTGGCCTACCACTTGGTGGCTGACTTGCTGTTGTTCCCAAACTCTTCACTTTTCTCATGATAAAGTTGACTTTGGAATATTTAGGAGAGAGGAAATTTCACAACTGGATGTGTTGCACACTGAGACCGGCCCATTCTTTCACAAATGTTAGGAGAAACAGTCTCCATGCCTAAGTGCTTGATTTTATACACCAAGCGATTAGGGCACCTGATTCTCATTATTTGGATGGGTGGCCAAATATTTTAGAAATATAGCTTAACTGCAAACTTAACCAATGTGACCACGGTGGATTTATGCATAAAATAGAACAGAAAATGTAAAAACAAATATTTTTACAATGGAGTTCAGGGTGCGCATCGCACTGTCAACCAATTGCGAGCGTTGCACGGAACTCTAACTACTATGACGATAATGGTCATCTTGTTGATTTAAGTCTTGGCATCTTACGGTTTCGTTATTTTATACGTTGAGTGGATAATTTACAACAAAATAAGGTAATGTGCGTCGATACTGCATCAGTCTGCCACCATCTGCTGCAAGCCACAACATTTTTACACATATCAAACTCATCTTGCGGGCCCGAATAAATCTGTACGTTTGACATCACTGACACGCAAACAGAGCTCAGTAACTACATTAGGTGAAGCCGTGTTAAAGTCAAATTTCTGTTTTTCACTGTAGAAACAGAAATTAAAGCAATATTATATTCTAAACTACTGACACAAAACTGCATGTTTTCAGTAAGACTCATTTATGAACATATTTCATGAAGGTTGGAAAGTTACTTAGTGCTGCTTTAATGCTTCTTAATGACATTTAAGGCCTTCGTTTTCGCAGATTCCATTCAAAGTCATGGTTTTTTTCGACCTGCGGAAAATCTGACGGTGTTTTTAAAAGAACAAGGATTGAACAGAGGAAGTGGCAAGGCGAAGCAGCCTGAGGCGTACAAGTCAGACACTTTCAGCTGCATGCTTTGTACATGTGGAACATCCCAGGGCCAAACAGACAATGAGATATCGCCACAAACTCAGAGAACATGGTACAGATAACCAAACAAGAGTATGGACGTAAAGGTGCCACCGGATGAGCTTTATGGCGACTCTTACCTGAGTTCTGAGTATTGAAGGGCTGGTGGAGGAAATCCCTAAACTTTGAGTACACACCAGCGAGTGAAACCCGGGGCAATGATGATCCATGACTGTCCATTCGTTTTTTTTTTTCTTTTTGTCTTCCCAGGCAAAACTTTTCGTTTCTTTGGTTGTTTTGGAGCTTTGGCCACGATAGCAGTAATTGCAAACAGGTTTTGGCAATTCTGTCTTTTCTAACGAATGTGGAAAGGGGGAGTGACGTATGCCGTAAAGCAAGTCAGCACATTTGTTTTTTTTTTTTTGTGGCAGGAAGTGGCTAAGGCCATGACTAGTTTTAAGTCCCAAAAATTATGAACATATTTTATGACGGTTGATAAGTTACTCAGTTCTGCTTTAATGCTTTTTAATGACATTTACGTCCTTCATTTTCACAGATTCCATTCAAAGTCCAGTTTTTTGTTGACCTGCGGAAACTCTGACGGTGTTTTAAAAAAACTAAACAAGTATTGAACAGAGGAAGTGGCGAGACGAAGCAGCCTGAGGCGTACAAGTCAGACACTTTCAGCTGCACTTTTTGCACGGAACGCCACTGCAATAGTTTAAAACAAATAAAGTGCACTTTTGTGCATGATGTCACACGAGATATTTCAATATCTGCAAAATAAAAATGAGCCGCATAATAGGAAATCAAATAGTGTATGTCCTTCGCTCTGTGGTAGGTTCCTGCAGACTTGATCTCCTTTTGTTGTTGACTATTTTTTCATACGGTGTTGATCTGGAAATGGTTGTGTTGGTGTGGCACCGAACGGAGATGTTGACATGCGGGGTAAGCACTCTTCATTATCTAGCGGGTGACTTTTCAAATGATGCTACAATTTAGCAGTAATGCTACTTTTTGTAGCAACGCTTTTGCCCCACACTTGACAAATTACGGTTGTCTGTTCGACATATTTTCATTTGAAGCCAAACCACCGTCAGATGATGGAACCCTTGCTGTTTTTCTGGGGAATTAATTATTTCTTCATTTGTTACTAACGTATGTATGACAGTATGTGACGTATGTACAAACCCTGTTTCCATATGAGTTGGGAAATTGTGTTAAATGTAAATATAAACAAAATACAATGATTTGCAAATCATTTTCAAGCCATATTTAATTGAATATGCTACAAAGACAACATATTTCATGTTCAAACTCAAACTTTTTTGTTTTTTTGCAAATAATCATTGACTTTAGAATAAAACGCCAGCAACACGTGACAAAGAAGTTGGGAAAGGTGGCAGTAAATACGGATAAAGTTGAGGAATGATCATCAAACACTTATTTGGAACATCCCACAGGTGTGCAGGCTAATTGGGAACAGGTGGGTGCCATGATTGGCTATAAAAACAGCTTCCCAAAAAATGCTCAGTCTTTCACAAGAAAGGATGGGGCGAGGTACACCCCTTTGTCCACAACTGCGTGAGCAAATAGTCAAACAGTTTAAGAACAACGTTTCTCAAAGTGACATTGCAAGAAATTTAGGGATTTCAACATCTACGCTCCATAATATCATCAAAAGGTTCAGAGAATCTGGAGAAATCACTCCACGTAAGCGGCATGGACGGAAACCAACACCGACATCAATCTCTAAAGGATATCACCACATGGGCTCAGGAACACTTCAGAAAACCACTGTCACTAAATACAGTTTGTGGCTACATCTGTAAGTGCAAGTTAAAGCTCTACTATGCAAAGTGACAGCCATTTGGGCTGGTATAGCTCGGTTGGTAGAGCAGCCGTGCCAGCAAATAGAGGGTTGCAGGTTCGAATCCCGCTTCTGCTATCCTAGTCACTGCCATTGTGTTCTTTGGCAAGACACTTTACCCACCTGCTCCCAGTGCCACCCACACTGATTTGAATGTAAAAATTAGATATTGGGTTTCACTATGTAAAGCGATTTGAGTCACTAGAGAAAAAGCGCTATATAAATATAATTCACTTCACTTTATCAACAACATCCAGAAACGCTGCCGGCTTCTTTGGGTCTGAGATCATCTAAGACGCACTGATGCAAAGTGGAAAAGTGTTCTGTGGTCTGACGAGTCCACATTTCAAATTGTTTTTGGAAATATTCGACATGGTGTCATCCGGACCAAAGGGAAAGCGAACCATCCAGACTGTTATTGACGAAAAGTTCAAAAGCCAGCATCTGTGATGGTATGGGGGTGCATTAGTGCCCAAGGCATGGGTAACTTACACATCTGTGAAGGCACCATTAATGCTGAAAGGTACATACAGGTTTTGGAACAACATATGCTGCCATCTAAGCGCCGTCTTTTTCATGGACGCCCCTGCTTATTTCAGCAAGACAATGCCAAGCCACATTCAGCACGTGTTACAACAGCGTGGCTTCATAAAAAAAGAGTGTGGCTACTTTCCAGGCCCGCCTGCAGTCCAGACCTGTCTCCCATGGAAAATGTGTGACGCATTGTGAAGCATAAAATACGACAGCGGAGACCCCGGACTGTTGAAGGACTGAAGCTCTACATAAAACAAGAATGGAAAAAATTCCACTTTCAAAGCTTCAACAATTAGTTTCCTCAGTTCCCAAACGTTTATAGAGTGTTGTTAAAAGAAAAGGTGATGTAACACAGTGGTGAACATGCCCTTTCCCAACTACTTTGGCACGTGTTGCAGCCATGAAATTCTAAGTTAATTATTATTTGCAAAAATGACTTCGAACATCAAATATCTTGTCTTTGTAGTGCATTCAACTGAATATGGGTTGAAAAGGATCTACTACAATTTCCCAACTCATATGGAAACAGGGTTTGTAAGTGGGTTTATTTAGTACCCATCGCGTTCATATTTTACCATTTCTTCCATTTTTGTCGCGTTTCACTCGGTTGTAAAATGTGTCGATCAAAAGGGGGTGTGACCTTCATATTTTGTCAATATTCAGTGTTTTATCCTTCATACAAAATTGTTAAATTCCATTACGTATTACATCTGTAATAACTTTTTAGCATTCAATCAAACATTATTGTGAGGTTTTGTAATTAGTGTTCCTAAAAATAGATATACCGGCCCCCGGACACATTTTTTTTTCTCTAAATGTGGCCATCCATCTATCTTCTTCCGCTTATCCGAGGTCGGGTCGCGGGGGCAACAGCCTAAGCAGGGAAACCCAGACTTCCCTCTCCCCAGCCACTTCGTCTAGCTCTTCCCGGGGGATCCCGAGGCGTTCCCAGGCCAGCCGGGAGACATAGTCTTCCCAAAGTGTCCTGGGTCTTCCCCGTGGCCTCCTACCGCTTGGAGGCGTTCGGGTGGCATCCTGACCAGATGCCCGAACCACCTCATCTGGCTCCTCTCCATGTGGAGGAGCAGCGGCTTTACTTTGAGTTCCTCCCGGATGGCAGAGCTTCTCACCCTATCTCTAAGGGAGAGACCCAAACTCATTTGGGCCGCTTGTACCCGTGATCTTATCCTTTCGGTCATGACCCAAAGCTCATGACCATAGGTGAGGATGGGAACGTAGATCAACCGGTAAATTGAGAGCTTTGCCTTCCGGCTCAGCTCCTTCTTCACCACAACGGATCGGTACAACGTCCGCATTACTGAAGACGCCGCACCGATCCGCCTGTCGATCTCACGATCCACTCTTCCCTCACTCGTGAACAAGACTCCTAGGTACTTGAACTCCTCCACTTGGGGCAGGGTCTCCTCCCCAACCCGGAGATGGCACTCCACCCTTTTCCGGGCGAGAACCACGGACTCGGACTTGGAGGTGCTGATTCTCATTCCGGTCGCTTCACACTCGGCTGCGAACCGATCCAGCGAGAGCTGAAGATCCCGGTCAGATGAAGCCATCAGGACCAAATGTGGTCTAAATGTGGCCCCCGAGTCAAAATAATTGCCCAGGCCTGCTCCAGAGTGTAAACCGTGTTTCTTAGGCAGCAAGAATAATTTCCCAACTCATATGGAAACGGGGTTTGTATATGTCAAACAGACATGTACAAACTTTGGTTACCAGATAACCAAAGAAGAGTATGGATGTAAAAGTGTCACCGGATGAGCTTCATGGCGACTCTTACCTGAGTTCTGAGCGTTGAGGGGCTGGTGGAAGGACGCCTCTGTGTCTCGATGGATCTACGGAGAAACAGGAAGACACTGAATCAGCCTCAGCAACATGTGACCCCGGCTAGGACAAAAGTAGCGGCGCTTGAGAAGAGCATGGCCAGCAGACTCTCTGGGCGACGACGGCCTTGAGACTAGTTAGTAGTTCCACGACGGTTTGGACGGGTTCTTGCACTCACATTCGGTGTTAGACTGCGAGCTGGGGGCGGTCTGCATAGACACACACACACACACACACGCTTCTACTTCCTCCGTGGTGAAGACGTGCATAGAACAGCTGTGTGTGTGTGTGTGTGTGTGTGTGTGTGTGTGTGTGTGACAGAGCTGGTTTTAGCAGCAGTCGTCGTCATAAGTGCTTCTCTTAAAAAAAAATCCCCCACCCCCCTGAACTGCAGCCCCCTCTGCGGTGTCGAGATGTGACTGAAAACGCACACGCACGCACAAAACTGGGGCGAAAAAGTTGCGTGCCACGTTTTCGACGCAAAAGTGTGCGATTTATAAAAACACAACACAACTCTTTGTGTAGTAGTCTGATGTGAAGTTAAAGTTAAAGTAGCAATGATTGTCACACACACACACACACACGCACTAGGTGTGGCGAAATTATTCTCTGAATTTGACCCATCACCCTTGGTCACCCCCTGGGAGGTGAGGGGAGCAGTGAGCAGCAGCGGTGGCCGCGCCCAGGAGTCATTTTTGGAGATTTAACCCCCAATTCCAACCCCTGATGCTGAGTGCCTAGCAGGGAGGAAATGGCTCCCATTTGTATAGTCTCGGCCGGGTTTTGAACTCACGACCTAACGATCTCAGGGCGGACACTCTAACCCATGGACCCCAAAGTACGGCCCGCGGGCCGGATCTATAATAATTCTGCCCACTACAATAGTTTAAAAGAAAATAAGTGCACTTTTGTGCATGATGTCGGACGAGATATTTCAGTAACTGTCAAATAAAAATGAGCTGCATAACAGGAAATCAAATAGTGAATGTCCTTCGCTATGTGGTAGGTTACTCTGGACCAGGGGGGTCGGGAACCTTTTTGGCTGAGAGAGCCAAGAAGCCACATATTTTAAAATGTATTTCCCTAAGAGCCACATAATATTTTTTTCAACACTGAACACAACTAAACGCGTGCATTTTTAAGTAAGACCAACATTTCCAGAGTATAAAAGGTCTCTTATTCTTTGTAACAACATTGTTATTATGAAGCTAACTATGGAGGGGGCGTGGCCTGCGGGCCTGCAGCAAAGCAGGATGTTGCCAGGACCGGCCTCGAAATCAGCGACAGGTGCGTCTGTAACCCACCTGGGCCTTGTTATCTAATCACCTGTCGCTCTGTTATAAGCAGCAGCCAGGAGGAGAGACGGGGTTGGGGCTGGAGCCAGAGCGCGAGTGAGGACGAAAGAGAAAAAGACAATTGCTGGGAAGCAACTGAGAGAAAAATAGAATAAAACAGTATTGTAACCCTGAAGAACCCCCAGGAGGGCAACAAGCCCCACACTAACCAATAATAAATAAATGACTTCTTACCATTAACGCAACTTCTTGAACATAAAAAAGCATGAGAATGTTTTATATTTTGAACGTTATTTTTAACAACGTGATTACAAGTGGAATCATTCATTACTTATCGTGTTAAGCAATGTCAGCTCAGATTTATCCGAGAGTCAGATGTAGTCATCAAAGGAGCCACAGGTTCCCAACCCCTGCTCTGGACTTTATTAAATTCAGTTGTTGACAATTTTTTTCATACGATCTGGAAATGGTTGCTTCGGCATTTTGTGGGTATGGCGCCGAACGGAGATGTTGACATGCAGTGTCAAGCACTCTTCATTCTCTAGCGGTGGACTTTTCTACAAATTAGCAGTAGGTGCTCCTTTTCGTATAAACGCTTTGGCCGCATATTTGTTCGACATCCTCCCGCTTGAAGCCAAACCGCCGCCAGACGCTGTTTTTCTTCGGAATTAATTCTTCCTTCGTTACCAGATTGGCACCTTCTTTCTCCCGTATTACCACTCGCGCCACTCCGCTAGCATCACAGCTAATGTTATATATGCTGCTACCTCCCATGCGAGGGCGTAAGGCGCGACAGACAAGAGAGTGGGAGGAGCCTGTAGTGTAACGCCAGCAGCTAAAAGGAACTGCGTGAGAAGGTATACTCGAATATCACGATATAGTCATTTTCTGTATCGCAGAGACAAACCCGCGATATATTGAGTATATCGATATATCGCCCAGCCGTAAGTGGTACTATTATATTGTTTGTGTACAGGAGGTTTTTTTGTTTTTGTTTGTATGGTATTATTCTTGTATTACATTGTTATGTGAAATATAGTGAAGTGAATTGTATTTATATAGCGCTTTTCTCTAGTGACTCAAAGCGCTTTACATAGTGAAACCCAATATCTAAGTTACATTTAAACCAGTGTGGGTGGCACTGGGAGCAGGTGGGTAAAGTGTCTTGCCCAAGGACACAACGGCAGTGACTAGGATGGCGGAAGCGGGAATCGAACCTGCAACCCTCAAGTTGCTGGCACGGCTGCTCTACCAACCGAGCTATACCGAATGAATGAGAGGGGTTCTGCTTCATCCAACCCCTTTTTTCATTTCAAGCCTTGCACAAATGTCTCTGCCAAGATGTAAAAAAAAAAAAATGTGTTGTTTTACTGTGCAGGTTTGAAATAAATACTTCAATTTAATGTAATGTGGATTTTCCTGCATTATTATTTTTTTTTCTGATAATCTAATAAATGACAAAAACAAAAACATTTGATTAAAAACAAAAACGTTTTATCAGAAAAAAATAAAAAATAAGAATAACAATAATAATAATAATAATTAACTGTTAATTAATAATTAAATGTGTTGATAAATGGGTTGTACTTGTATAGCGCTTTTCTACCTTCAAGGTACTCAAAGCGCTTTGACACTACTTCCACATTCACACACACATTCACACACTGATGGAGGGAGCTGCCATGCAAGGCGCCAACCAGCACCCATCAGGAGCAAGGGTGAAGTGTCTTGCTCAGGACACAACGGACGTGACGAGGTTGGTACTAGGTGGGGATTGAACCAGGGCCCCTCGGGTTGCGCACGGCCATTCTCCCACTGCGCCACGCCGTCCCATTAATGGGGAAATTGTCGCTTTCTCGGCCCGAATCGCTCTCGCAGCTGGTGGCCATGATTGTAAACAATGTTCAGATGTGAGGAGCTCCACAACCCGTGACATCACGCGCACATCGTCTGCTACTTCCGGTACAGGCAAGGCTTTTTTATTAGCGACAAAAAGTTGAGAACTTTATCGTCGATGTCCTCTACTAAATCCTTTCAGCAAAAATATGGCAATATCGCAAAATGATCAACTATGACACATAGAATGAAGTGAAGTATATTTATATAGCGCTTTTCTCTAGCGACTCAAAGCGCTTTACATAGTGAAACCCAATATCTAAGTTACATTTAAACCTGCGTGGGTGGCACTGGGAGAAAGGTGGGTAAAGTGTCTTGCCCCAGGACACAAGGGCAGTGACTAGGATGGCGGAAGCGGGAATCGAACCTGCGACCCTCAAGTTGCTGCTCTACCAACCGAGCTATGCCCGTTTAAATAAGAAAATCTCATTTCAGTAGGCCTTTAACATTAAAAAAAATAAATACAAAAGGCTCAAAATGAGGTGCTTAATAAGGACGATTGCTCATCTCGCCAGTGATTAACAACAACAGCCACCTTTCACAATGGAAATAACCACAATGACTGTCACAAAAGACCCAAAATGATCCACAAAGTCAGGGAGACTGCAGAAATAGAGCAGCAAGGACATGATGTCACAAGGAAACATCAATGGAAATATATTTATAAAGCCTTTAAAGAAGTCCTGGGTGTTACTCCCGTGAGAAAGTAGGTTTGTGGTCCAGCTCTCAGCGTGTTAAAGTAGTGGCCCCGTGCAAAAATGACAACTAGAATAGACCGAGACAGTGCAGTCATTGATTAGCTGGAGACCAGAGACGCAAAAAAACAAGACCACGAGTGAGTGAGCCTCGCAGAATGACTTCCATGTGAGGTGTGGTTGGGTCTTTTTTTTTTTTAAAGACGCGCTAACCCAGGGACCCCCCGAGAGCCGACCATGTGACCTTCGCGTATATTCACCTGGGAGGGAACGCCGGGTTGGTCCTCGCACGCGTACAAGCCAGCCCAAACACTTGAGATGTGTGCGTAAACATCACACTCAGGCTCCTCCTCCCGCAGCTGTGTTCACATATCAAACACGCCGGGCAGCAGAGGTGGGTAGAGTAGCCAAAAACTGTACTCAAGTAAGAGTACTGTTACTTATTACTCAAGTAAAAGTAAGGAGTAGTCACCCAAATATTTATTTGAGTAAAAGTAAAAAGTATGTTGTGAAAAAACTACTCAAGTACTGAGTAACTGATGAGTAACCTCCTTAAGGCAACTAATAATGCACAAAAAATAAAAATAGCAACAAGCAAATTCAGAGCCAGGAATATCTCTTAAGCAACTAAAACAATAATATATATTAAATAATAATACATTAAAATAAAAAAAATAAGGCAAATTGAGCCACAGTAACTTAACAGCACCATAGGCTCAGTAGGCATTGATTGATTGATTGATTGATTGAAACTTGTATTAGTAGATTGCACAGTACAGTACATATTCCGTACAATTGACCACTAAATGGTAACACCTGAATAAGTTTTTCAACGTCAATCAATTACTTAATAAATGACCAAGTCGAGGTGATCTACCTCATATATACATACACACACATATCATATATATTAATATGTCCAGGGTGTACCCCGCCTTCCGCCCGATTGTAGCTGAGATAGGTGCCAGCGCCCCCCGCGACCTCAAAAGGGAATAAGCGGTAGGAAAAGGATGGATATATATATATATATATATATATGTATATATACATATACAGTATATAATTTATATTTATTTATTTTGCCGTTGTTGTTGACATGTTAAAGGTGTTTTAATGAATATACATGCATGTTTAACATATAGATTCCTATCTTTCATGCAGACAAGAATATAAGTTGGTGTATTACCTGATTCTGATGACTTGCATTGATTGGAATCAGACAGTATAGTGCTGATAATGTCCACGTTTTCAAATGGAGGAGAAAAAAAGTTCCTTCTTCCTGTCTAATACCACATGAAAGTGGTTGGTTTTTGGCATCTTATTTGTCCAGCTTCCATATTTGTTTTTATACACTTTACAAGAAATACATTGGCGGCAAACTCCGTAGTTTGCTAGTTTGTTTGTGCTGGCTTTCGGAGACTCTTATTTTGTTAGCACAGGCGCGATGGAGCGGCGCTTTTATTGTGAAGACAGGAACTGTGCGATCAGTTTTTGGCTTAGGGTTGGAAGTACGGTTGAAATAAAAAGTGTCTTTTTTCCTTTACACTTTTGATTGATTGATTGAAACTTTTATTAGTAGATTGCACAGTACAGTACATATTCCCTACAATTGACCACTAAATGCTAACACCCCAATAAGTTTTTCAACTTGTTTAAGTCGGATTCGACGTGTGACGGTCATGTGACCGCCTGACTCTGTTTGATTGGTCCAACGTCACCAGTGACTGCATGTGATTGGTGAAACGCAGGCATGTGTAGATCCTACTTTGAAAAATCAAAACAAACATTAATAGATCGATAAAAAAAAAAAGTAGCGAGTAGCGAGCTGAATGTGGATAAATGGAGCGGAGTAAAAGTAGCGTTTCTTCTCTATAAATATACTCAAGTAAAAGTAAAAGTATATGCATTAAAACTACTCTTAGAAGTACAATTTATCCCAAAAGTTACTCAAGTAGTAGATGTAACGGAGTGAATGTAGCGCGTTACTACCCACCTCTGCTGGGCAGGGACCAGTAGATGACACGGGTATCAAACTCAAGGCCCAGGGGCTGTTTCTGAAGCCTGGAATTAAAGACCTACTGAAACCCACTACTACCAACCGACCACGCAGTCTGATAGTTTATATATCAATGATGAAATATTAACATTGCAACACATGCCAATAAAGGGTTAGCTTACTAAAGTGCGATCTTAAATTCCGCGCGGAAAAATCCTGCTGAAACGTCTCGTGTGATGACGTGTGCGCGTGACGTCACGGATTGTAGAGGACATTTTGTGCCAGCATTCGCAAAATTCCACAGTATTCTGGACATCTGTGTTGGTTTATCTTTTCCAATTAGTTCAATGAACAATGGATACATCAAAGAAGAAAGCTGCAGGTGGGAAGCGGTGTATTGCGGCCGGCTTTAGCAACGCAAACACAGCCGGTGTTTCATTGTTTGCATTCCCGAAAGATCAGCACCATGGGGCGTGGCATGGCGTAGTGGGTAGAGCGGCCGTGCCGGAAACCTGAGGGTTGCAGGTTCGCTTCCCACCTATTGACATCCAAATCGCTGCCGTTGTGTCCTTGGGCAGGACACTTCACCCTTGCCCCCAGAGGGGCCGTAGGCGCAAACTGGCAGCCACGCTTCCATCAGTCTACCCCAGGGCAGCTGTGGCTACTGATGTAGCTTACCACCACCGGGTGTGAATGAATGATGGGTTCCCACTTCACTGTGAGCGCTTTGAGTATCTAACAATAGAAAAGTGTGATATAAATCGAATCCATTATTTATTATTATTATTACATTCCCGAAAGATGGCAGTCAAGTTTTACTATGGAACAGAGCGGTCAAGCTAACATGGTTGGATTGGACCACACACACAAAGTACACTGTATTATGTGTATTAATAAATGACATTTTACCATTCTGTAATCTGAAGGCGATCTATGTCGTGTGCTACGCCAGCATCAATATCAGCAGCGTCCTCCTGAATGTCACCGTCAGCGTCGGGTTCAAAGCGGTAGCGAGTGTTCCTGCCACCCCCACGGCTGCCGCGGCGCCTCTCACAGCATCTGAATCGCTCCCACTGCCCTCTAGTCCTTGTTTTTTTTCTAGTCTTTCACTCCTACTTTCCTCATCCACAAATCTTTCATCCTTGCTCAAATTATTGAGGAAATCGTCGCTTTCTTGGTCCGAATCGCTCTCGCTGCTGGTGGCCATGATTGTAAACAATGTTCAGATGTAAGGAGCTCCACAGCCCGTGACGTCACGTGCACATTGTCTGCTACTTCCGATACAGGCAAGTTGCAAACGTTATCGTGGATGTTCTCTACTAATTCCTTTCAGCAAAAATATGGCAATATCGCAAAATTATCAAGTATGACACATAGAATGGACCTGCTATCCCTGTTTAGATAAGAACATCTCATTTCAGTAGGACTTTAAAACGCGGCTAGAAGAAGTCCAAATAATGCCCTGAGTGTATTAAGAAAGACTCTCACACTATTATGTTAGACCCGCTATGGACTGGACTCTCACTATTATGTTAGATCCACTATGGACTGGACTCCCACTATTATGTTAGATCCACTATAGACTGGACTCTCACTATTATGTTAGATCCACTATGGACTGGACTCCCACTATTATGTTAGATCCACTATGGATTGGACTCTCACTATTATGTTAGATCCACTATGGACTGGACTCTCACTATTATGTTAGATCCACTATGGACTGGACTCTCACACTATTATGTTAGATCCACTATGGACTGGACTCTCACTATTATGTTAGATCCACTATGGACTGGACTCCCACTATTATGTTAGATCCACTATGGACTGGACTCTCACTATTATGTTAGATCCACTATGGACTGGACTCCCACTATTATGTTAGATCCACTATAGACTGGACTCTCACTATTATGTTAGATCCACTATGGACTGGACTCCCACTATTATGTTAGATCCACTATGGATTGGACTCTCACTATTATGTTAGATCCACTATGGACTGGACTCTCACTATTATGTTAGATCCACTATGGACTGGACTCTCACACTATTATGTTAGATCCACTATGGACTGGACTCTCACTATTATGTTAGATCCACTATGGACTGGACTCCCACTATTATGTTAGATCCACTATGGACTGGACTCTCACTATTATGTTAGATCCACTATGGACTGGACTCTCACTATTATGTTAGATCCACTATGGACTGGACTCTCACTATTATGTTGGATCCACTATGGACTGGACTGTCACTATTATGTTAGATCCACTATGGACTGGACTCTCACTATTATTTTAGATCCACTATGGACTGGACTGTCACTATTATGTTAGATCCACTATGGACTGGACTGTCACTATTATGTTAGATCCACTATGGACTGGACTGTCACTATTATGTTAGATCCACTATGGACTGGACTCTCACTATTATGTTAGATCCACTATGGACTGGACTCTCACACTATTATGTTAGATCCACTATGGACTGGACTCTCATTATTATGCTAGATCCACTCTGGACTGGACTCTCACTATTATGTTAGATCCACTATGGACTGGACTCTCACTATTATGTTAGATCCACTATGGACTGGACTCTCACACTATTATGTTAGATCCACTATGGACTGGACTCTCACACTATTATGTTAGATCCACTATGGACTGGACTCTCACTATATTAAGTTGGATCCACTATGGACTGGACTCTTACTATTATGTTAGATCCACTATGGACTGGACATTCATATGTGGGGTTGCCCACATATGCGGTCCTCTCCAAGGTTTCTCATAGACATTCACATCGACGTCCCACAGGCGTGAGTTTTTCCTTGCCCTTATGTGGGCCCTGTACGGCGTGTTGTATGCACGCTCCATCTAGTGGTAGGCCAAAGAATCACTTGATTAAGTGTTGTATTTTCCTATACTCAAACACAGTGTTACTGTTCAAACTGTGTATAATATTACAGGACACTTTTTTTTTTTTTTAAGCCCAAAAGTTTGGACACCCCCGGCCCACACACACATTCCAAACAATCCCACACACCATCCTGTGATCAATCACGGACTATCCCAGCTGACAATAACATCGGCTCCGAGGGTGAGCCCCGGCAGCTGCTTCTGTGGGCTGCGGCGCTGAAGCCATGCATGCTGGGAAAAAAAAGCGGCGGGATCACATGTTGCGGAGTCCACCGGGGCTAAAAGCTGGCGTCTCGGGTTCAGTGCATATTTGAAAGCTACACTGCAGCCAGTGAAAACACGTCTGGTGGTTTATAAATAAAAGGCTTGGAGCGCGTCCCGCTTGCTGCGCTGAAGAACTGAACGACAGCCAGCAACACACCTGAGGGCACCTGAGGGTGAAGTCAACAGAGGGGTGGCACAAGGTCACCACTTTGGCAGGACATTTGTTTTGGTTGCCTCCACACCTCCTGCAAGGATTGGACGGCGTACATCCAAAAAGAGACATTTACCGTAATTTCCAGACTATAAAGCACAGTTTTCCCTGCGCTTTAAACCTGCGGCTTTTATCACAGTGTGGCTGATCTATGGATTGTTCTTCGCTGATGGCTAAAAAGCAGGGGTCACCGACCTTTTTGAAAGCAAGAGCTACTCTTGGGTACTGATTAATGCGAAGGGCTACCAGTTTGATACACACTTAAATCAATCAATCAATGCTTATTTATATAGCCCTGAATCACAAGTGTCTCAAAGGGCTGCACACACCACTAAGATATCCCCGGAATTTTTTTTTATTTCTGTCTGTGATTCAGTCGTACATTTTTTTTCCTTTTACGGAAGGTTTTTTGTAGAGAATAAATGATGAAAAAAACACTTAATTCAACGGTTTAAAAGAGGAGAAAACATGGAAAAAAATGAACATTTAATTTTGAAACATAGTTTAACTTCAATTTCGACCCTTTAAAATTCAAAATTCTACCGAAAAAAATGAAGAAAAAAACTAGCTAATTTGAATCTTTTTGAAAAAATTTAAAAATTAATTTATGGAACATCATTAGTAATTTTTCCAGATTAAGATTAATTTTAGAATTTTGATGACATGTTTTAAATAGGTTAAAATCCAATCTGCACTTTGTTAGAATATATAACAAATTGGACCAAGCTATATTCATTTATTTATATAAATAAATAAATTTAAATTTAAATACATTTATATATATATATATTTATTTATTTATATATTTATTTACATATTTATTTATTTAGTAGAAAAGCGCTATACAAGTACAACCCATTTATCTTTTTTTTCTAACAAAGACAAATCATTATTTCTTCTACATTTTCCAGAACAAAAATTTTAAAAGAAATTCAAAAGACTTTGAAATAAGATTTAAATTTGATTCAACAGATTTTCCAGATTTGCCAGAATATTTTTGGGGAATTTTAATCATAATAAGTTTGAAGAAATATTTCACAAATATTCTTCTTCGAAAAAACAGAAGCTAAAATGAAGAAGTAAATTAAAATATATATTTATTATTCTTTACAATAAAAAAATTAATTACTTGAAAATTGATTTAAATTGTCAGGAAAGAAGAGGAAGGAATTTAAAAGGTAAAAAGGTAAATGTGTTTAAAAATCCTAAAATCATTTTTAAGGTTGTATTTTTTCTCTAAAAGTGTCTTTCTGAAAGTTATAAGAAGCAAAGTAAAAAAATGAATTATTGTATTTAAACAAGTGAAGACCAAGTCTTTAAAATATTTTCTCAGATTTTCAAATTCTATTTGAGTTTTGTCTCTCTTAGAATTAAAAATGCCGAGCAAAGCAAGACCAGCTTGCTGGTAAATAAATAAAATTTAAAAAATAGAGGCAGCTCACTGGTAAGTGCTGCTATTTGAGCTATTTTTAGAACAGGCCAGCGGGCGACTCATCTGGTCCTTACGGGCTACCTGGTGCCCACGTTGGTGACCCCTGCTGTAAAACAAATACGTTGTCATAAAACTGAAAAACTGTGTTATTGTTGATGCCATGGCGGCGATTTTTGTACGAGTTCGCTCACTGCAGGTGCTGACGACAGTGTTTCCTGCTGTTCAAAGCTTTTAACCGGAAGTGCAAGTGCCGTTCCATCTTCTAGGAGTCCGTAGTGTTTCTACACACAAGCATTCTTCATTCCTCACTCTAAGCAACGTTTGTGAGTTTTACAATATAACTACAACAATTGCTGCGAACTAAACCATCCCATGTGTGATGTCTGTAGTGTTTTTTATGTATATTTCTACGTGCTATCGTAATGTAATGAAGCTAGCGTCGAAATGCTAACTAGTTTACGAGTGTCTGTGTTAGTGTTAACAACTGTAATCGTTTTAAGTGTAAATGGTACCCATCCTTAATAACTCTTATCTAAAACTTAGTCTTCCTTTTTAAAGGTACCGTAATTATCGGTGCGCCAAATGCACGGAATAATTCGGGTTGTGCTTACTGACCTTGAAGCTAATTTATTTGGTACATAGTGTAATGATGTGCTATATCCACTATGGACTGGACTCCCACTATTATGTTAGATCCACTATGGACTGGACCCTCACTATTATGTTAGATCCACTATGGACTGGACTCTCACTGTTATGTTAGATCCACTATGGACTGGACCCTCACTATTATGTTAGATCCACTATGGACTGGACTCTCACTATTATGTTAGATCCACTATGGACTGGACTCTCACTATTATGTTAGATCCACTATGGACTGGACTCTCACTATTATGTTAGATCCACTATGGACTGGACTCTCACTATTATGTTAGATCCACTATGGACTGGACTCTCACTATTATGTTAGATCCACTATGGACTGGACTCTCACTATTATGTTAGATCCACTATGGACTGGACTCTCACTATTATGTTAGATCCAATATGGACTGGACTCCCACTATTATGTTAGATCCACTATGGACTGGACTCTCACTATTATGTTAGATCCACTATGGACTGGACTCTCACTATTATGTTAGATCCACTATGGACTGGACTCTCACTATTATGTTAGATCCACTATGGACTGGACTCTCACTATTATGTTAGATCCACTATGGACTGGACTCTCACTATTATGTTAGATCCACTATGGACTGGACTCTCACTATTATGTTAGATCCACTATGGACTGGACTCTCACTATTATGTTGGATCAACTATGGACTGGACTCACACTATAATGTTAGATCCACGATGGACTGGACTCACACTATTATGTTAGATCAACTATGGACTGGACTCTCACTATTATGTTGGATCCACTATGGACTGGACTCTCACTATTATGTTAGATCCACTATAGACTGGACTCTCACACTATTATGTTAGATCCACTATGGACTGGACTCACACTATTATGTTAGATCAACTATAGACTGGACTCTCACTATTATGTTAGATCCACTATGGACTGGACTCTCACTATTATGTTGGATCCACTATGGACTGGACTCTCACTATTATGTTAGATCAACTATAGACTGGACTCTCACACTATTATGTTAGATCCACTATGGACTGGACTCTCACTATTATGTTAGATCCACTATGGACTGGACTCTCACACTATTATGTTAGATCAACTATAGACTGGACTCTCACTATTATGTTAGATCCACTATGGACTGGACTCTCACTATTATGTTAGATCCACTATGAACTGGACTCTCACTATTATGTTAGATCCACTATGGACTGGACTCTCACTATTATGTTAGATCCACTATGGACTGGACTCTCACTATTATGTTCAATCCACTATGGACTGGACTCTCACTATTATATTAGATCCACTATGGACTGGACTCTCACTATTATGTTAGATCCACTATGGACTGGACTCTCACTATTATGTTAGATCTACTATGGACTGGACTCTCACTATTATGTTAGATCCACTATGGACTGGACTCTCACTATTATGTTCAATCCACTATGGACTGGACTCTCACTATTATATTAGATCCACTATGGACTGGACTCTCACTATTATGTTAGATCCACTATGAACTGGACTCTCACTATTATGTTAGATCCACTATGGACTGGACTCTCACTATTATGTTAGATCCACTATGGACTGGACTCTCACTATTATGTTCAATCCACTATGGACTGGACTCTCACTATTATATTAGATCCACTATGGACTGGACTCTCACTATTATGTTAGATCCACTATGGACTGGACTCTCACTATTATGTTAGATCTACTATGGACTGGACTCTCACTATTATGTTAGATCCACTATGGACTGGACTCTCACTATTATGTTAGATCCACTATGGACTGGACTCTCACTATTATGTTAGATCTACTATGGACTGGACTCTCACTATTATGTTAGATCCACTATGGACTGGACTCCCACTATTATGTTAGATCCACTATGGACTGGACTCTCACTATTATGTTAGATCCACTATGGACTGGACTCTCACTATTATGTTAGATCCACTATGGACTGGACTCTCACTATTATGTTAGATCCACTATGGACTGGACTCTCACTATTATGTTAGATCCACTATGGACTGGACTCTCACTATTATGTTAGATCCACTATGGACTGGACTCTCACTATTATGTTAGATCCACTATGGACTGGACTCTCACTATTATGTTAGATCCACTATGGACTGGACTCTCACTATTATGTTAGATCCACTATGGACTGGACTCCCACTATTATGTTAGATCCACTATGGACTGGACTCTCACTATTATGTTAGATCCACTATGGACTGGACTCTCACTATTATGTTAGATCCACTATGGACTGGACTCTCACTATTATGTTAGATCCACTATGGACTGGACTCTCACTATTATGTTAGATCCACTATGGACTGGACTCTCACTATTATGTTAGATCCACTATGGACTGGACTCTCACTATTATGTTAGATCCACTATGGACTGGACTCCCACTATTATGTTAGATCCACTATGGACTGGACTCTCACTATTATGTTAGATCCACTATGGACTGGACTCTCACTATTATGTTAGATCCACTATGGACTGGACTCTCACTATTATGTTAGATCCACTATGGACTGGACTCTCACTATTATGTTAGATCCACTATGGACTGGACGTTCACAATATTATGTTAGATCCTCTATGGACTGGATTCTCACTATTATGTTGGATCAACTATGGACTGGACTCACACTATTATGTTAGATCAACTATGGACTGGACTCTCACTATTATGTTGGATCCACTATGGACTGGACTCTCACTATTATGTTAGATCAACTATAGACTGGACTCTCACACTATTATGTTAGATCCACTATGGACTGGACTCACACTATTATGTTAGATCAACTATAGACTGGACTCTCACTATTATGTTAGATCCACTATGGACTGGACTCTCACTATTATGTTAGATCCACTATGAACTGGACTCTCACTATTATGTTAGATCCACTATGGACTGGACTCTCACTATTATGTTAGATCCACTATGGACTGGACTCTCACTATTATGTTCAATCCACTATGGACTGGACTCTCACTATTATATTAGATCCACTATGGACTGGACTCTCACTATTATGTTAGATCCACTATGGACTGGACTCTCACTATTATGTTAGATCTACTATGGACTGGACTCTCACTATTATATTAGATCCACTATGGACTGGACTCTCACTATTATGTTAGATCCACTATGGACTGGACTCTCACTATTATGTTAGATCCACTATGGACTGGACTCTCACTATTATGTTAGATCCACTATGGACTGGACTCTCACTATTATGTTAGATCCACTATGGACTGGACTCTCACTATTATGTTAGATCCACTATGGACTGGACTCTCACTATTATATTAGATCCACTATGGACTGGACTCTCACTATTATGTTAGATCCACTATGGACTGGACTCTCACTATTATGTTAGATCCACTCGACGTCCCCACATCTGCAGCCCCCTCCAAAGTTTCTCATTGTCATCTCGTTGGGTTGAGTTTTTCCTTGCCCTGATGTGGGATCTGAGCAGAGTATGTCCTCATGGCTTGTGCAGCCCTTTGAGACACTTGTGATTTAGGGCTATATAAGTCAACATTGAATTTTCCTGGGTTTTGCATCTGAAGAAAAAGGATGAAGATGTGCAGCATGCACCGTCATCCCGCTCTCTGCACCATCAGCAACACCACCAGGCCGACACCTGATGTCACCTCCCGTGCTCCACTTAGCGAGGTGAAACGGCGGCGTGAGGGAGGAGGAGGACGGCGTGAGAGTGCTATCGGAGCGTGGGAAAAAAGGGAGAAGAGAGCGGGAGGCGGGCTGAAGGCTTCCTCTCGCCTCCAATAGAAGCGGGCGTGGGGCCAAATGACTTCATTCTAGCCAGCGCTTCACATCCCGCCATCCTCCCTGCGTGGCGGCGCGGCCATAAAACACATCATCATCACATCGTTGGGCCAGAACTGTTAGTAACTGTGAATAATGCTAACTGGCGGCTGGACGGACAGAGACGAGAATAACAGCACTTCTGCTGCTATCTTTGTCTTTTTTAGCACCTTGGCTTCCTCGTGACTCCTCACAATGCACTTGAAACCTAAAACATTCCGTGAGGCAAAACTACAAACCCCGTTTCCATATGAGTTGTGAAATGGTGTTAGATGTAAATATAAACAGAATACAATGATTTGCAAATCCTTTTCAAGCCATATTCAGTTGAATATGCTACAAAGACAACATATTTGATGTTCAAACTGATATACTTTTTTTAAATTTTGCAAAGAATCATTAACTTTAGAATTTGATGCCAGCAACACGTGACAAAGAAGTTGGGAAAGGTGGCAAAAAATACTGATACAGTTGAGGAATGCTCATCAAACACTTATTTGGAACATCCCACAGGTGTGCAGGCTAATTGGGAACAGGTGGGTGCCATGATTGGGTATAAAAAAAGCATCCAAAAAATTGCTGTCTTTCACAAGAAAGGATGGGGCGAGGTACACCCCTTTGTCCACAACTGTGTGAGCAAATAGTCAAACAGTTTAAGAACAACCTTTCTCAAAGTGACATTGCAAGAAATTTAGGGATTTCAACATCTACGCTCCATAATATCATCAAAAGCTTCAGAGAATCTGGAGAAATCACTCCACGTAAGCGGCATGGCAGGAAACCAACATTTGAATGTATCAAAAACCGACATCAACCTCTAAAGGATATCACCACATGGGCTCAGGAACACTTCAGAAAACCACTGTCACTAAATACAGTTTGTCGCTACATCTGTAAGTGCAAGTTAAGCTCTACTATGCAAAGCGAAAGCTATTTATCAACAACATCCAGAAACGCCGCCGGCTTCTCTGGGCCCGAGATCATCTAAGATGGACTGATGCAAAGTGGAAAAGTGTTCTGTGGTCTGACGAGTCCACATTTCAAATTGTTTTTGGAAATATTCCACATCGTGTCATCCGGACCAAAGGGGAGGCGAACCATCCAGACTGTTATCGACACAAAGTTGAAAAGCCAGCATCTGTGATGGTATGGGGGTGCATTAGTGCCCAAGGCATGGGTAACTTACACATCTGTGAAGGCACCATTAATGCTGAAAGGTACATACAGGTTTTGGAACAACATATGCTGCCATCTAAGCGCCGTCTTTTTCATGGACGCCCCTGCTTATTTCAGCAAGACAATGCCAAGCCACATTAGCATGTGTTACAACAGCGTGGCTTCGTAAAAAAAGAGTGCGGGTACTTTCCTGGTCCGCCTGCAGTCCAGACCTGTCTCCCATCGGAAATGTGTGGCGCATTATGAAGCGTAAAATAGGACAGCGGAGACCCCGGACTGTTGAACGACTGAAGTACTACATAAAACAAGAATGGGAAAGATTTCCACCTGAAAATCTTCAACAATTAGTTTCCTCAGTTCCCAAACGTTTATTGGGTGTTGTTAAAAAAGAAAAGGTGATGTAACACAGTGGTGAACATGCCCTTTCCCAACTACTTTGGCACGTGTTGCAGCCATGAAATTCTAAGTTAATTATTATTTGCAAAATGAAAATAAAGTTTATGAGTTTGAACATCAAATATCTTGGCTCTAGACAGAGATGATTTTTGAGATTTGGGTCCAAAATGGCTCCTTCAACGTTCTGGGCTGCCTACCCCCGCGTTAGTGGAAAAGCGGCAAATGAGTGAAAGCGATGTATGTGTATGCTTGCTTTAGTACTATTATCTTGTGTTTATCAAATAGCGTTGTTGTTGTTTTGTTTTTGTTGTTGTGCTTGCTACCATGTTTAATCTTTCCATGTACATATTGTCCTTTGGACCCCCTTTTAAAAGCTTCTTCTAGCTTATTTGGGGGACCCTTTCACGTACCAACATCTTTAAATGATGATATTCACCATTATTGTAATTGTTATATGGTATTGTGAATAAACTTGTAAACTGTCAAACTTGTAAACTGTCGACAGAAACATTGCCGTGGAGACAAGGGTTTTCTTACGTGCCTGGCTGCAGTCACACCTGTCCGTCAGTAATAAAAGTCCTTGATAACCTGGACTAATTCAAACCCTTATTTGTTTTTTTTTTATTGTTTAATGTGCATTGCCTCACACCATGAACACTACATATATTTCTAAAGGATGCCGTCACTTTTTTGCGCTCGCTATCCAGGTACTTTGTAGGAAAAGTGAGAGATGCCATATATCTTTGTCGAGCACAGGGGCACCCCGACGTGTCTTATGTGCACAGAGAAAGTTGCGGTGCACAAGAAATGCAATTTGAAACGTCATTATTAGGGGTGTAACGGTACGTGTATTTGTATTGAACCGTTTCGGTTCGGTACGGGGGTGTATCGAACAAGTTTGTAAACTAAAGTCTTAACAAGCTGCTCTGCAGCTGCTTCTGTCTGAGCAGTGAGCACCCAGCATTGTCCCGCCCACACAACCATCTGATTGGTTACATACAAAGCCAATCAGCAGGGCGTATTCAGAAAGCATGGAGTCAGTGCTCCGGCGTCGAGATGCTCACCTGTAATTAGCAGGTGAGCAGCTGTCATCGTACACTCCCCAAATTATAAAAAAAACACTTCCCAGTCACAACTATTACAAACATCACTATGAGCCCGTTGACCTTCTAGAAACTTAAACTGCAGCTCAGCTCTCTCATAGTTCTGGCTTGAGGTGAAGGCTAATTAGCTTTTAGCGTTAGGTTAGCTCATTTTGCTGTGTGTGTGCGCATGTGTGGGTGCGTGTGTGTGTATAATAAAAGTCAACTACAGGCTTCCCAAATGCTGTGATAAAAGTAAAAGCATGATGAGTTGACTTGAAACTGTTTAATGTTGCACTTTTTATATGTAGAACAGGGGTCGGGAACCTTTTTGGCTGAGAGAGCCATGAAAGAAAAATATTATAAAATGTATTTCCGAGAGAGCCATATAATAATTTTTTAACACTGAATACAAATAAATGTGTGCATTTTTAAGTAAGACCAACATTTTAAGAATATAATAATGATCTTCTTTTTAATAACATTGTTATTCTGAAGCTAATGAATAAAATAGTTCTTACCATTAATGCGACTTCTTGAACAGGAACGGTAGAAAACGGATGGATGGATTAAAATCTATGAGAATGTTTTATATTTTGAACGTTATTTTTAACACTGTGGTTACCAGCGGAATTATTCATTACTCATTGCTGTGTTTTTCAACCACTGTGCCGCGGCACAGTCTGGTGTGTCGTGGGAGAGATTATGTAATTTCACCTAATTGGGTTGATAACATTTTTTGCAAACCCGTAACTATAATTCAAAAATGTGCTGTTATTGAGTGTCTGTGCTGTCTAGAGCTCGGCAGAGTAAGCGTGTAGTACTCTTCCATATCAGTAGGTGGCAGTAGGTAGCTAATTGCTTTTGTAGATGTCGGGAACATGGTATGTCGTGATCACAATATGCGGGAGGCAGCATGTAGGTAAAAAGGTATCCAACATATAAACTATAAATAAACAAAAGGCGAGTGCCGCTAAGAAAAGGCATTGAAGCAAAACAAAATTAAAACTGAACTGGCTGCAAAGTAAACAAAAACAGAATGCTGGACGACAGCAAAGACTTACGAGCAGACGGCGTCCACAAAGTACATCCGTACATGGCATGACAATCAACAATGTCCACACAAAGAAGGAGTGCGTCCGCACAACTTAAATAGTCTTGATTGGTGCAATGAATAGCGTTCAAGGAGGACATGAAACTTCTACAGGAAAATACCAACAAAAGAAGAAAAGCCACCAAAATAGGAGCGCAAGTCACACAGGAAAACACCGAAAAAACTCAAAATGAGTTACGGCTTGACAGTACACCCACATAGAGACAATAGCTATTGCGAAAAAAAATGTTTTTTCAATATCGGCTACTGAGTTTAATTTTTTTTAATGTTTTCTGCTGGTGGTGCGCCTCAGAATTTTTTCAGTGAAAAAAATCTGTTTTGGCTCAAAAAAGGTTGAAAAACACTGACTTATCATGTTTAGCAATGCCAGCTAAGATTTTTCTGAGAGCCAGATGCAGTCATCAAAAGAGCCACATCTGGCTCTAGAGCCATAGGTTCCCTACCCCTGGTGTAGAAGAAAGGTTTTGTCATTTTATGTAATCAAAGCAACAACTTGAGGCAGTTTAATGTGGATTAACGTGGGCAGAATTATTATAGTGTTCCCAATGTTAAAAGGACACAGCCATTGTTTACAAATTTGGTAAAGAAATAAGCAAAAAATGTATATTTTGTTGTTTTTTTACTGTACCGAAAATGAACCGAACCGTGACCTCTAAACCGAAGTATGTACCGAACCGAAATGTTTGTGTACTGTTACACCCCTAGTCATTATACAACTAGACAATCTGAGGAGGGTGCAGCATTTTTTTTTAAGAAACATTGTCTTGCGGCCCAGCCTCACCCAGACTCTGATAAATTGAGTTTGAGACCCCTGGTTCAAATCTACTTGTTCGGCTCAAACCATCACGTCCCTAAAGTGGATAAAGAAGCGAACACGACGGGGCAAAGATGTAATAATCCCTGTTATAATCATCAGTGATGATGCAACATTGCAGCAATGACCCGAGCCTGTTGGATGGAAACCGTAAGTAATACGGATCATTATTGAGCCGGGGTAAGTGGCGGCTGAGTTACGCCGACAATAATCAGCGGAGCTAACTACCATGTTCGAGTCGGAGGGAAAATGTGAGGCGCTGTGGAAAAGGAGCGGGGGAAGAGAGAAAAGATTCTATACATAAGTGGAAATGTTGCTTTAAATAACACAACTTCAGGGTGCAATGAAAATTCCATTTAGCGGGATTACAGCGAGTGCGACACGGAAGCTTCATGTAACGGCACCTCGGAGGGAGACTTGGTGGCTTTAACGGCATCCTGACCAAATAACGCTTTGCGACTCATTGGGTCTCGTTCAAAGTTCCTCCAGAGAGCGGTCCTTAGCGTCGCATCCACAAAGCACGCTCCTCGACCCTCGCCGCATGCAAACTTAACGGCTTGACGATCCTGGAGGGCCGCCGAGCGCTCGTTTCCCACAATGCAACACAGTCGCCTGCATTGTCCAACTTGCTACACTTTGTTACTGTTTACCCTTCATGATGGGGTCTAAAACGCCTCTAAAACTAGGGTGTGCAACTTGTGGCCTGTGGGCCAAGTGTGGTCTGGACGGCGAGATGTCAGGAGTTTGATAAGGAATCAAAGCCTCTGTGTGCCTCCAACTATTTTTTTTTTTTCCGGCCTGTCCAGCTTCTCAGACAAATCATATTTTTGATGTAGAGGGTAGATGCCCATGTCGGCTGTTCAGATTTACTTTACACAAAAGAAATGCAGGATACTTCTCTTGTTGCCTTATTTGTATTTGACTTTATTAAATGTATTTATATTATCATTTAGTGCGGTCAGGCCGGAGCAGGAGGGGGATGGAAAGAGAAAAAAAAAGAAGAAAGAGGGGGAAATTGTGGGGAAGAGGGAGAGAGAGACAAAAACAACAACAGCAAACACAACAATAACAACAACAACAGAGCAACATCAGCACATACAATATGTACAAATATGATGGTAAAAGTGATAGAGAGACAAAAACAATAACAACAACAACAATAGAGCAACACCAGCACATACGATATGTATAAATATGATGGTAAAACAGATAGAGAGACAAAAGCAACAACAGCAAACACAACAACAATAGAGCAACATCAGCAAATAGGATATGTACAAATACGATGGTAAAAGTGATAGACACAAAAACAACAACAGCAAACACAACAATAACAACAATAGTACAACATCAGCAAATAGGATATGTACAAATATGATGGTAAAGGTGATAGAGAGACAAAAACAACAACAGCAAACACAAAAATAACAACAACAACAATAGAGCAACACCAGCACATACGATTTGTATAAATATGATGGTATAAGTGATAGAAAGACACACACAACAACAACAGCAAACACAAAAATAAGAACAACAATAGAGCAACATCAGCAAATAGGATATGTACAAATATGATGGTTAAAGTGATAGAGACAAAAACAACCACAGCAATCACAACAACAACAATAGAGCAACACGCGCAAACAGGATATATACAAATACGATGGTAAAAGTGATAGAGAGACAAAAACAACAACAGCAAACACAACAATAACAACAACAACAATAGAGCAACACCAGCACATAAGATATGTACAAATATGATGGTAAAAGTGATAGAGAGACACACACAACAACATCAAACACAAAAATAAGAACAACAATAGAGCAACACCAGCACATAGGATATGTACAAATATGATGGTAAAAGTGATAGAAAGACACACACAACAACAGCAAACACAAAAATAAGAACAACAATAGAGCAACACCAGCACATAGGATATGTACAAATATGATGGTAAAGGTGATAGAGAGAAAAAAACAACAGCAAACAACAATAACAACAACAAAGCAACATCAGCAAATAGGATATGTATAAATATGATGGTAAAAGTGATAGAGAAACAGACACAACAACAGCAAACACAAAAATAACAACAATAGAGCAACATCAGCAAATAGGATATGTACAATTGTGATGGTAAAGGTGATAGAGAGACAAAAACAACAACAGCAAACACAACAATAACAACAACAACAATAGAGCAACACCAGCACATAGGATATGTACAAATATGATGGTAAAAGTGATAGAGAAACAGACACAACAAAAGCAAACACAAAAATAACA
>NC_084612.1:90917534-90927534 GCF_033978795.1 Nerophis ophidion
CATAATATCATCAAAAGGTTCAGAGAATCTGGAAAAATCACTCCACGTAAGCGGCATGGCCGGAAACAAACATTGAATGACCGTGACCTGCGATCCCTCAGACGGCACTGTATCAAAAACCGACATCAATCTCCAAAGGATATCACCACATGTGCTCAGGAACACTTAAGAAAGCCACTGTCACTAAATACAGTTTGTCGCTACATCTGTAAGTGCAAGTTAAAGCTCTACTATGCAAAACGAAAGCCATTTATCAACAACATCCAGAAACGCCGGCTTCTCTGGGCCCGAGATCATCTAAGATGGACCGATGCAAAGTGGAAAAGTGTTCTGTGGTCTGACGAGTCCACATTTCAAATTGTTTTTGGAAATATTCCACATCGTGTCATCCGGACCAAAGGGGAAGCGAACCATCCAGACTGTTATCGACGCAAAGTTTAAAAGTCAGAATCTATGATGGTATGGGGGTGCATTAGTGGCCAAGGCATGGGTAACTTACACAACAGTGAAGAAACCATTAATGCTGAAAGGTACATACAGGTTTTGGAACAACATATACTGCCATCTAAGCGCCGTCTTTTTCATGAACGCCCCTGCTTATTTCAGCAAGATAATGCCAAGCCACATTCAGCACGTGTTACAACAGCTTAGCTTAGTAAAAAAAGAGTGCGGGTACTTTCCTGGCCCGCCTGCAGTCAATCAATCAATCAATTAATGTTTACTTATATAGCCCTAAATCACTAGTGTCTCAAAGGGCTGCACAAACCACTACGACATCCTCGGTAGGCCCACATAAGGGCAAGGAAAACTCACACCCAGTGGGACGTCGGTGACAATGATGACTATGAGAACCAGCCCAGACTTGTCTCCCATCAAAAATGTGTGACGCATTATGAAGCGTAAAATTTGACAACGGAGACTGTTGAATGACTGAAACTCTACATAAAACGAGAATGGGAAAGAATTCCACTTTCAAAGCTTCAACAATTAGTTTCCTCAGTTCCCAAACGTTTATTGAGTGTAGTTAAAAGAAAAGGTGATGTAACACAGTGGTGAACATGCCCTTTCCCAACTACTTTGGCACATGTTGCAGCCATGAAATTCTAAGTTAATTATTATTTGGAAAAAAAAAAAAAAGTATGAGTTTGAACATCAAATATGTTGTCTTTGTGGTGCATTCAACTGAATATGGGTTGAAAAGGATTTGCAAATCATTGTATTCTGTTTATATTTACATCTAACACAATTTCCCAACTCATATGGGGTTTGTAGATGTCGGAAACAGCGGGAGGCAGAGTGAAGGTAAAAAGGTGTCTAATGCCTAGCCATCCATTTTCTACCGCTTATTCCCTTTGGGGTCGCGGGGGGCACTGGTGCCTATCTCAGCTACAATCATGCGGAAGGCGCATAGACCCTGGACAAGTCGCCACCTTGACAACATTCACACACTAGGGCCAATTTAGTGTTGCCAATCAACTTATCCCCAGGTGCATGTCTTTGGAGGCGGGAGGAAGCCGGAGTACCCGGAGGGAACCCACGCAGTCACGGGGAGAACATGCAAACTCCACGCAGACAGATCCCAAGCCCGGGATTGAACCCAGGACTACTCAGGACCTTCGTATTGTGAAGCAAACGCACTAACTCCTCTTCCACCGTGCTGTCCAGGTGCTTAAACCAAAAATAAACAAAAGTTGAGTGCCGCTAAGAAAAGGCATTGAAGCTTAGGGAAGGCTATTCAGAACAAAACTAAAACTGAACTGGCTGCAAAATCAACAAAAACAGAATGCTGGACGACAGCAAAGACTTACTGTGGAGCAGATGGCGTCCACAATGTACATCCGAACATGACGTGACAATCAACATCCATCTATTCATTTTTTACTGCTTATTCCCTTTGGGGTCGCTGGTGCCTATCTCAGCTACAATCGGTCGGAAGGCGGGGTACACCTTGGACAAGTTGCCACCTCATCAACATTCACACTCACATTCACACACTAGGGCCAATTTAGAGTTGCCAATCAACCTATCCCCAGGTGCATGTCTTTGGAAGTGGGAGGAAGCCGGAGTATGCATTCACGGGGAGAACATGCAAACTCCACACAGAAAGATCCCGAGCCCGGGATTGAACCCAGGACTACTCAGGACCTTCGTATTGTGAAGCAAACGCACTAAGCCCTCTTCCACCGTGCTGTCCAGGTGCTTAAAACAAAAATAAACAAAAGGTGAGTGCCGCAAAGAAAAGGCATTGAAGCTAAGGGAAGGCTATTCAGAACGAAACTAAAGTCCACAAGAACAGAATGCTGGACGACAGCAAAGACTTGCTGCGGAGCAAAGACGGCGTCCACAATGCACATCTGAACATGACGTGACAATCAACAATGTCCCCACAAAGAAGGATAAAAACAAGTGAAATATTCTTGATCGCCAAAACAAAGCACCGCTGCTGCTCACTGCTCCCCTCACCTCCCAGGGGGTGATCAAGGGTGATGGGTCAAATGGGGAGAATCATTTCGCCACATCTAGTGTGTGTGAGACAATCATTGGTACTTTATCTTTATTATTGTATATCGCATTTTATTACAAATCAATACGCGTCCTGGTCTCATCGTACAATAATCCCTGAAGAGCAGTTAAGAACACTCAGGGCACTATTTGGACTTCTTCTAGCCGGGTTTTAAAGGCCTACTGAAATGAGATTTTCTTATTTGAACGGGGATAGCAGCTCCATTCTATGTGTCATACTTGATCATTTCGTGATATTGCCATATTTTTGCTGAAAAGATTTAGTAGAGAACATCCACGATAAAGTTCGCAACTTTTGGTCGCTAATAAAAAAGCCTTGCCTGACGATGTGCGCGTGACATCACGGGTTGTGGAGCTCCTCACATCCACACATTATTTACAATCATGGCCACCAGCAGCAAGAGCTATTCGGACCGAGCGACAATTTCCCCATTAATTTGAGCGAAGATGAAAGATTTGTGAATGAGGAAAGTTAGAGTGAAGCACACAAAAAAAAGAAAAGAAAAGGCGACGGCAGTGGGACCGTTTCAGATGTAATTAGACACATTTACTAGGATAATTCTGGAAGATCCCTTAATTGGTTTAATACTGTTTTAGTGAGATTGTAAAGTCATACCTGAAAGTCGGATGGCTGCGGTGAACGCCAGTGTCTCTGAGAGAAGCCGAGGAGCCAAGATCACAGCTGCCTTTTTGAGCTGCAGGAGGAGGTCGCGTAATCCACTAAAGCAGGGGTGTCAAACTCAAATACAGATTGGGCCAAAATTTAAATCTCAACAAAGCCGCGGGCCAAGGTTGAACAAATTAACCTTTGAATAGGGACCCAAACAAGTTTTGCATTGAATATTGAACAAGCAAGGCTTATATAACTTTATAGTGAATGAAAAATCGAGTTTTAAATAATAATATTAATTAAAACGTAGGTCTAAGTGAGACCTACATAGAGGTTTTTGTTTCAGGTCTCTCCGACATTCCTACCGGAAGTTACAAGCAGTTTTGTCTGTGTTGTATTCCTAGGATCAGTTTTTGCTGTGTTTTATTCAAAAATTGCGCTAGAGCGCATTTTTGAGCTTTGGGGTTTGGTTTTTTCATTAAATCGCAATTTCCGCCAGTCCTGATGTGTGTGCCAAGTTTGGTGAGTTTTGAAGCATTTTAAGGGGGTCAAATTACAGCTCCAAGAGGCAAAAATAGCATTTTTTGCGAAAATTTTGCTTCGAATTAGTTTTTGCAAAATTTCTGTTGATTTTTGCTATAGAAGTTTCTAATTGGAAATGTAAGTCTAAGTCAGACCTACATAGAGGTTTTTGTTTCATGCCTCTACGACATTCCTAAAGGAAGTTAAAAGCAGTCTGTTTTTTGTCTCTTCCTAGGGGGCGCTAGCGCGCAATTTTCATTTTTGGGGCTTGGTTGCTTACTAAGTTGGGAAAGTTTGCCAGACCGACGTGTGTGTCAAATTTGGTGAGTTTTGAAGCATGTTAAGGGGGTCAAATTAGGGTGCGAAGGAGCGGAATAATAATAAAGAATAAAGAATAATAAAACCTTACAGTTTCAATAGGGTCCTTAGCCCTGTGGACCCTAATAATAAAAAAACATCAATGGCATATCAAATAAAATTTAAATAAAAATTGAATGCCTCTTTTCTATTTGCAGCCCTCTGAGGTAAATATCAAAATAAACTTTTTCCACGGGCTAATAATACATTTGTAAATAAAATAACAATAACAAATGAATCAAACATTGAAGCCTTGAAGTAGCAAGAACTTTAAGTGCATGAGTAAAACATTAATTATTGCTTGGGGGGGGCTATATTGTAGCGTCCCGGAAGAGTTAGTGCTGCAAGGGATTCTGGTTATTTGTTCTGTTGTGTTATGGTGCGGATATTCTCCCGAAATGTGTTTGTTATTCTTGTTTGGTGTGGGTTCACAGTGTGGTGCATACAGTATTTGTAAGATTGATAAAGTTGTTTATACGGCCACCCTCAGTGTGACCTGTATGGCTGTTGGACAAGTATGCGTTGCATTCACTTGTGTGTGTAAAAGTCGCATATATTATGTGACTGGGTTGGCACGCTACTTCTATGTAGGAAAAGCGGACGTGACGACAGGTTGTAGAGAACGTTAAAGGCATTGCCTTTAAGGCATGGCCCCCAATATTGTTGTCCGGGTAGAAATGGGGAGATATTCGGGAGAATGTTTACCCCGGGAAATTTTCGGGAGGGGCACTGAAATTTGGGAGTCCGGGAAAATCGGGAGGGTTGGCAAGCATGAATATTAGTGGTGAATACGGTGTATAAAACCGGCGGGCCAGCTCTAATGTTAATTTCATACTGCCTCAAGGGCCAAATGAAATTACACGGCGGGCCAGAGTTTGACACCCATGCACTAAAATCTCCGGTAAGAGCCGACTTAATATCACAATTTTCCCATCCAAAAACTCACTGGTTGACGTAGAGAAACATGTTCGCTTGACCGCTCTGTGTTAAAGCTTCACAACAAACAAAGAAACACCGGCTGTGTTTCGGTGCTAAAGGCAGCTGCAATCCACCAACAGCATTCTTCTTTGACGTCTCCATTATTAATTGAACAAATTGCAAAAGATTCAGCAACACAGATGTCCAGAATACTGTGGAATTATGCGATTAAAGCAGACTACTTATAGCTGGGATCGGGCTGGAAAAAAAATGTCCGCTACAATCCGATATATAAACTGATTGATATATAAACTATCAGACTGCGTGGTGGGTAGTAGTGGCTTTCAGTAGGCCTTTAAGGCTCCTCCACAAAGATGAACTGCAGTGCTGAATTCTAGCAATGAAACGCCACACAAAAAAAAACAGGTGAGGACGAGTCAGGTGTGCGGAGGCAATATTTGATTACATGCAAACATGTGGCGTGACATGGCGGCCTGACCTCAGGTGTTGGCACGGCGGCACAAAGACACTCCAGGCTGGCAGCCTGCCGCGGAAACAAATGAGACGCTGCACTGCCAGAGCGGCCGAGTAGCAGGTGTTTGGACCAGGTCTGGCCCGGGTCCATCCCGGCGAAAGAACCCTAATAAGTAAGCTAATGTATCGCTGCTGGTGGCCTGTCACGCGCACGAGTGATGGATCGCTGCAAGTCCACCCGGGACGGTCCAGACGCACGCACGTGATTTCCCAGAAGGCTCGTGTCACACATTCCATTTTGTGGCCAATGTGCGGTGGCTGAGGAAGGCGGTCGGACATATTTGAGTGTTTATGAGGCTTTAATGGGGACGGAATGCAACTCACCACAAGTGTCGTGAAATCCGGACTCTGAGGCGCACTTAAAATCCTTTCATTTCCTCAAAAATCGATAAGTGCGCCTTATGTGTGACTGCCATCTACTAGTCACGCTTATCATTACACCATGTACCGAATAAAATTGCTTCGAGGTCGGTAAGCACAACCAGAATTATTCTGCTTATTTATACACCATGTACCAGATAAAATTGCTTTGAGGTCGGTAAGCACAACCAGAATTATTCTGTAAATAAGGTAGGTAGAATTATTCTGTAAATAAGGTTGGTAAAATTATTCTGGAAGGAAGGAAGGGAGGAAGGAAGGAAGGAAGGAAGGACCTTAATTCTGTAAAAAAAGGACGGTAGAGTTATTCTGGAGGGAAGGTCTTTTGGAAAGAAGGAAGGAAGGAAGGAACGAACGAACGACCTTATTCTGTAAATAAGGTCGGTAGAATTATTCTGGAAAGAAGGAAGGAAGGAAGGAAGGAAGCAAGGAAGGAAGGAAGGAAGGAAGGACCTTAATTCTGTAAATAAGGTCAGTAGAATTATTGTAGAAGGAAGGAAGGAAGAAAGGAAAGAAGGACCTTAATTCTGTAAATAAGGTCGGTGGAATTATTCTGGAGGGAAGGAAGGAAGGAAGGAAGGAAGGAAGGAAGGAAGGAAGGATGGAAGGAAGGAAGGAAGGAAGGAAGGAAGGAAGGAAGGAAGGAAGGAAGGAAGAAAGGAAAGAAGGACCTTAATTCTGTAAATAAAGTCGGTAGAATTATTCTGGAAGGAAGGAAGGAAGGAAGGAAGGAAGGAAGGAAGGAAGGAAAGACCTTATACTGTAAATAAAGTAGGTAGAATTATTCTGGAAGGAAGGAAGGAAGGAAGGAAGGAAGGAAGGACCTTAATTCTGTAAATAAAGTCGGTAGAATTATTCTGGAAGGAAGGAAGGAAGGAAGGAAGGAAGGAAGGAAGGAAGGAAGGAAAGAAGGACCTTAATTCTGTAAATAAAGTAGGTAGAATTATTCTGGAAGGAAGGAAGGAAGGAAGGAAGGAAGGAAGGACCTTAATTCTGTAAATAAAGTAGGTAGAATTATTCTGGAAGGAATGAAGGAAGGAAGGAAGGACTGTATTCTGTAAATAAGGTCGGTAGAATTATTCTGGAAGGAAGGAAGGAAGGAAGGAAGGAAGGAAGGAAGGAAGGAAGGACCTTATTCTGTAAATAAGGTTGGTAAAATTATTCTGGAAGGAAGGAAGGAAGGAAGGAAGGAAGGACCTTATTCTGTAAATAAGGTCGGTAGAATTATTCTGGAAGAAAGGAAGGAAGGAAGGAAGGAAGGAAGGAAGGAAGGAAGGAATGAAGGACCTTAATTCTGTAAATAAGGTCGGTAGAATTATTCTAGAAGGAAGGGAGGACGGAAGGAAGGAAGGAAGGACCTCAATTCTGTAAATAAGGTCGGTAGAATTATTTTGGAAGGAAGGAAGGAAGGAAGGAAGGACCTCAATTCTGTAAATAAGGTCGGTAGAATTATTCTGGAAGGAAGGAAGGAAGGAAGGAAGGAAGGAATGAAGGACCTTAATTCTGTAAATAAGGTCGGTAGAATTATTCTGGAAGGAAGGAAGGAAGGAAGGAAGGAAGGAAGGAATGAAGGACCTTAATTCTGTAAATAAGGTCGGTAGAATTATTCTGGAAGGAAGGAAGGACGGAAGGAAGGAAGGAAGGACCTCAATTCTGTAAATAAGGTCGGTAGAATTATTCTGGAAGAAAGGAAGGAAGGAAGGAAGGAAGGAAGGAAGGACCTTAATTCTGTAAATAAGGTCGGTAGAATTATTCTAGAAGGAAGGAAGAAAGGAAGGAAGGAAGGAAGGAAGGAAGGAAGGAAGGAAGGAAGGAAGGAAGGACCTTATTCTGTAAATAAGGTCGGTAGAATTATTCTGGAAGAAAGGAAGGAAGGAAGGAAGGAAGGAAGGAAGGAAGGAAGGAAGGAAGGAAGGAAGGAAGGAAGGAAAGAAGGACCTTAATTCTGTAAATAAAGTAGGTAGAATTATTCTGGAAGGAAGGAAGGAAGGAAGGAAGGAAGGAAGGAAGGAAGGAAGGAAGGAAGGAAGGAAAGAAGGACCTTAATTCTGTAAATAAAGTAGGTAGAATTATTCTGGAAGGAAGGAAGGAAGGAAGGAAGGAAGGAAGGAAGGAAGGAAGGAAGGAAGGAAAGAAGGACCTTAATTCTGTAAATAAAGTAGGTAGAATTATTCTGGAAGGAAGGAAGGAAGGACCGTATTCTGTAAATAAGGTCGGTAGAATTATTCTGGAAGGAAGGAAGGAAGGAAGGAAGGAAGGAAGGATGGATGGATGGATGGATGGATGGATGGATGGATGGATGGATGGATAGATGGATAGATAGTACTTTGATTCTTTCAGGAGAGCTCCGTCAGGAAAATTAAAATTCCAGCAGCAGTGAACAGAATTGAGATCAAATGTAAAAAGTAAATAATGGTGCTATAAATGGAAACAAAACAACGAAATATTACAATAAAAATAAAAAGCAACAATGAGAATGAAAATAAAACAGTATAATAAGAATATATAACAATAGAAACTAGGCAATACTGACCATTTTAGGAAAAAAACATATTGCACTGTTAATGTTTTGCAAGCCCTGTCATTCAAGTACCCTCCTTTCCCCTCAGGAAAAAAAGATTTAGAACTATTTAGCCACTGGAGATGCAGTCGCCTTCCACAGCACAAGCAGTTAAAAATAAATAAATGTAGCATCGTCACCCTCTACTAAATCCTTTCAGCAAAAATATGGCAATATGGCGAAATGATGAAGTATGACACATAGAATGGAGCTGCTATCCCCGTTTGAATAAGAACATCTCATTTCAGTAGGCCTTTAAACCACAGGTCCATCATTCGACTGGCAACACGATAGTCCAGGATGTCAGTCACCCACTACACCATTACATAATCCCACTACCATCAGGGCACAGGTACAAAACCATCAAATTCCAGAAGGCCCGCCTCAGGTAAAGCCTTATCCCTGCAGCTATAGTCGCCCTTAACAGCAGTCTGACAAAGCCTGTAAATGTGTTGGTCATGTATGATGTCTTTTTGTTATTTTTGTTTTGTGATGTGTAATGTCTATTGTTTAAATGTGCGGCAGTGGAAATTAATTTCCCCAACGGGCACAATAAATCTAAATATAAAATCTAAATCTAGGGCCGATTTAGTGTTGCCAATCAACCTACCGTATTTCCTTGAATTTCCGCCGGGGCGCTGATTAATTTAAAACCTTGTCTCACTCCTGCGCTTACCAAAGGCATGCGGTAAAGGTAAGCATGCGCTAATTATTTTAAAACCTCTTCTCACTCCGGCACTTACCAAAGGCATGCAGTAAAAATGTGAGTGTGATGTAAGGATACCATTATGAAAAGCACATTTAATTTAAAAAAAAACGTTATTATGGTCTTACCTTTACTTATAAATGAAGCCCATGTCAGCTCCTTCTGATCAAAAGCATCGATAACTTGTTTATAGAAGTCTTCCTTATCTTTCTTCAGTTTTAAAAGTCTCTTTGTCTCGATGGACATCTTTCTTTATTACCTCCTGATTCGATTGATAGTCCAGTTTAGAAAACTGCTATCAGTTAGCTCGGCTCCTCAAGTGCGGGGGCGACTACAGAATTATCCTCGGACAACTCCCCCTCCCGTTGTGCTCCGTGGGTGATCTCGTTATCCTACCCCTGCCACCAGGAAGTGTTATTGTATAAAAAATACACTGGGTATTTAGGACTGGAACATGCTTTATTCCAGCCCGGTTGTTTACATAGCCAGCATAGGAGTGTTACATCCCAAAAGGTCCGTCGTGCGCCCCCCGCCTCATATCACGTCACTCATTGTCACTTCTTCTGCAGCCGAGTAGTCGCAAGAAGGATCACTAGCGCCCTCTACCACCAGGAGGCGGGAGTCATTTAATGACTCATATTTGACACACGCAGCTACGGTATTTTAATAAAACATAGCTGCTTACTGTTCTTTTTAGCATATTCAATAGCTAGGACCTTAAATCCTACTGAATAGCTCTTAATCTTCTTCCCTTTATGTGATTTCAAATTAACGGTATTGAAATCAGCCTCCTCCATTTTGAAAATGATGACAGGGGAAGTGTCACTCGTGACGTGACGAGTTTGACCCGGTGGTAATACTAAGGATGCGCTAATTATTTTACGAAGCGAGT
>NC_084612.1:90932534-91002534 GCF_033978795.1 Nerophis ophidion
TCCAAAGTGCAGCCCGGGGGTCATTTTTTAACGGCCCCACGGCACATTTTAAGAATACAATTGAAAATAATTAAAAACATAAAAAGTGATATAAATGAGCAAAAAGGGGAAATGAACACAAAGCTGCCAGGCAGGCTGTTTCTTTCTTTAAAAAATAATAATGAATCAAAATCAATGTCATTTTGAATTATTGACCTATTACGTCACAGTAAATATTCCACTTTGAGATATTTTGGAGGGAAAATATTGCATATTTTGTGTTTTGCCATATAAAAAACTGAGCTGTTTTTTTTTTAAAGAAGGGCCTAAAACAAACAAACAAAACATAAACAACAATAACACTTAAAACTGACGGATAAAGCTGAAGTTGATCTTGAGATTATTGTGCTAAAAGTAACCAGTAAAAAAAATGTATAATTTATTTTTTAACACTTTAATAAGTAAGACACTTTTGGATCCCCAATTATTTTAGTGTGATTTGTTTCGAAAAATAATAATGAATCAAAATCCAAAATTAAGGCTCCAATTATTATATAACCTCAAATATTCCACCTAAAAAAGTTATTGGGTGAAAATATTGCATATTTTGTGTTTTTTCCCCTTTTTTTTCCTAATGTTGATCTAGAGATTTAAAACTTGCATAGTAATAAAACTTATAGTACTGAATAATGACACTTTTTTTTGGACCAAAACCTTTTGGGGTCCCCGGGATCATAACTGAGTGGAGGCCTAAATGTATATTTTTTTATAAATATATTCTATTTTTTTAAAAAAATAAAAATTATGAAAATGGCCCCCGCTTGCTCTGATTTTTCAGTGTGCGGCCCCCAGTGGAAAAAGCTTGGACACCCCTGCCTTATAAGGAAGGTCTGAATTAGCTATATTAGCCTACTGTACTGACGCAAAGCTTCGTTGACAGAAATGTTGTATTTTAACTTTTATTCTACACAATTTTGCAACATTGGAAAAAAATAAAAATAAAATGGAGGCTTCTGACAGCATGAGATCAATCAATCAATCAATGTTTACTTATATAGCCCTAAATCACTAGTGTCTCAAAGGGCTGCACAAACCACTACGACATCCTCGGTAGGCCCACATAAGGGCAAGGAAAACTCACACCCAGTGGGACGTCGGTGACAATAATGACTATGAGAACCTTGGAGAGGAGGAGAGCAATGGATGTCGAGCGGGTCTAACATGATACTGTGAAAGTTCAATCCATAATGGATCCAACACAGTCGCGAGAGTCCAGTCCAAAGCGGATCCAACACAGCAGCGAGAGTCCCGTTCACAGCGGAGCCAGCAGGAAACCATCCCAAGCGGAGATAACTTCTGGTCATGACTAACTCAGAATGGCCAAAGGTATAGATGTTTGTGTCCAAGTTAAACGAAACGGCCGCCTGTCTTCTTCTAATGGATTTATTACAATCTTTGCAAGCTGGGTAACGTTTGCTGTGGTCTGGGACAATGAGGCACGCACACAACTATGAGAAATGTAGCCCATATTACATACGGATAATGTGTCATGAGACAAAAGACATAAGTAAAGGAAATTAATTGAGCTCCAATATAGCTAGAAATGAGGCATAAAGATGCAATATGTGCATCCAGCTCGCCTAAATAGCATGTTAGCATCGATTAGATTGTGGTCATGGATCGATCAAATATGCCTGATTAGCACTCCAACAAGTCAATAACATCAACAAAGCACACGTTTGTGCATTCACTAGGGTTGTAACGGTACACAAAAATGTCAGTTTGGTACGTACCTCAGTTAAGAAGTCACGGTTCGGTTCATTTTCAGTACAGTAAGAAAACAACAAAATATACATTTTTTAGTTATTAATTTACCAAATTTGCAAAATTTTCCACCAAAAATATTTTTCTTAGTGGAATATTTGATGTGGAGTAATGGGAACTTTGGATAGGTCAATAATTCATAATAACATTGATTTTGATTCACTATTATATTTTGAGCAATGACAGTTTGAAAGAAAAAAAAAACAGCTTTGTTTTATTAGTCACCGTTGCAACTTTTAAGCTTTTTTATTTCACTTTTTGGTATGTTTTTGTTTATTTCAGTAGTATTTTTAGAATGTGCCGTGGGCCTTTAAAACATTAGCCGTGGGCCGCAAATGGCCTCCGGGGCACACTTTTGACACCCCTGCTATAGCTAATAAAAAATAAAATCTGATAAATCTATGGGTAAAAAGCAGAGCCTGGCGACGCATGCGCGTTTGTCATAACTCTCTTGCTCTCTTTGTCTCTGCCCCTCCCTCACGAATGCTGCTGCGTGCACAATTTGTTTTGTTTTCAACCCCTTCCTAACCCAGAACGTACATTGAAAATACACGCAACCCTAACTCAAAATGCCGGACATTTGAGGCATTTAAGAAACTCCACCCGGACAGCCCCGCAAAAGAGGACATGCTAGTATGTCGTGTGTTGTGCCTCGGTGTGCATTGTTTACACAACGTGCGGTACGCTACTTAAAATGTCCGTGTGGAAACTTGTTCAGTACACCTCCGAACTGAACCGAAACGGTTCAATACGAATACACCTTCCGTTACAACCCGAGCATTCACGCACAGTATAAAATGTTTGGTGGACAAAATAAGACAAAGATTGAGTGGCAGAAAAGGCATCTGAGAAATTTGTACATTCAAACAAACTACGATGAGTTCAAAGATCGCTGAAATTAGTAGGACAAAACGGTGCTTGCCAAATACTCTCATCAGTGAAGCATGTATAACATACACAGTGGGATTTCTAACAATTAGGAAAGTTTGTGTCATGTTTGTTCTCCGACAGAAAATATATTAAAACAAAAAATACCGTATTTCCTTGAATTGCCGCCAGGTATATAGTATGCGCCTGCCTAGAATTACAGCCGGGTCAAACTCGTTTCGCAAAATATAATTTTTATTAGCGCATGTCTACAATTTCTGCCGGGTCAAACTCGTTCCCCAATTTGATTAGCATTTGCCTAGAATTTCCACCGGGTCAAACTCCTCACGTCACGAGTGACACTTCACCTGTCATCATTTTCAAAATGGAGGCCGATTTCAATCATTTGAAATTGCATAAAGGGAAGAAGATTAGGAGCTATTCAGTAGGATTTAAGGTCCAAGCTATTGAATATGCTAAAAAGAACAGTAAGCTGCTATGTTTTATTAATATACCGTAGCTGCGTGTGTCAAATATGAGTCATTAAATGACTCCCGCCTCCTGGTGGTAGAGGGCGCTAGTGATCCTTCTTGCGACTACTCGGCTGCAGAAGAAGTGACAACAAGCAGCGATCGTTTATTTTTTCCTCTCGCTTGCACTTTTAACATGGAGGATTACATATCTAAAATAAAACATTTTTCTAAACTAGACTTTCAATCGAAGCAGGAGGTAATAAAGGAAAATCTCCGTCGAGACAGAGACACTTTTAAAACTAAAGAAAGATAAGGAAGACTTCTATAAACAAGTTATCGATGCTTTTGATCAGACTGAGTGGCGCATGGACTTCATTTATAAGTAAAGGTAAGACCATAATAATGTTTTTTTTTTATTAAATGTGCTTTTCATGATGGTATCCTTACATCACACTCAAATTTTTAAGCGCAGGCCTAAATTTACCGCATGCCTTTGGTAAGCGCCGTAGTGAGAAGGGGTTTAAAATTATTTAGCGCCCCGGCGGCAATTCAAGGAAATACGGTATATCGTATTTCCTTGAATTGCCGCAGGGTGTCATGATCTGTAGTCTGGATCATGTTTAGTTCGGTTATTTTATGTTAGTTTGGACTCCCTTTGTTGTTTGTGTACCTTGGGAGTTAGTTTGGTCACCATGGTAACATATTAATTTCACCTGCTGCGGGTTCCAGATGCACACCTGTTTTTGTTAATTACTTCCTTATTTAAGCCTGCCTTGTCCCGTCAGTCGGTCTTGGTCCCTTGTTTGCGGTATGCAACTGTTTCGTTGGTATTTACTAGATTTCTTGTTACCTGATCCTGTGCTAGTGTTAGCATTAGCTTCTGTGCTTTCGCCACGCGTTTCTTTTCGTCTGTTTTTGTACCAGTGTTTTGTTATTAAATCATTCTTACCTTTACAAACATCTATACCTTTGGCCATTCTGAGTTTGTCATGACCAGAAGTTATCTCCGCTTGGGATGGTTTCCTGCTGGCTCCGCTGTGAACGGGACTCTTGCTGCTGTGTTGGATCCGCTTTGGACTGGACTCTCGCGACTGTGTTGGATCCATTATGGATTGAACTTTCACAGTATCATGTTAGACCCGCTCGACATCCATTGCTTTCCTCCTCTCTAAGGTTCTCATAGTCATCATTGTCACCGACGTCCCACTGGGTGTGAGTTTTCCTTGCCCTTATGTGGGCCTACCGAGGATGTCGTGGTGGTTTGTGCAGCCCTTTGAGACACTAGTGATTTAGGGCTACATAAGTAAACATTGATTGCTTGATTGATATTCAGTAGGATTTAAGGTCCAAGCTTACATCACACTCAAATTTTTACTGCATGCCATTGGTAAGTGAGAAGAGGTTTTAAAATAATTAGCGCATGCTTACTTGTACCGCATGCCTTTGGTAAGCGCCGGAGTGAGAAGAGGTTTTAAATTAATTAGCGCCCCGGTGGCAATTCAAGGAAATACGGTATACCGCAGGGCATATAGTATGTGCCTGCCTTGAATTACCGCCTGGTCAAACTTGTGACGTCACGAGTGACACTTCCCCTGTCATCATTTTCAAAATTGAGGAGGCTGATTTCAATACCGGTAATTTGAAATCGCACAAAAGGAAGAAGATTAAGAGCTATTCAGTAGGATTTTAAGTCCAAGCTTACATCACACTCAAATTTTTACTGCATGCCTATGGTAAGTGCCGGAGTGAGAAGAGGTTTTAAATAATTAGCGCATGCTTACTTTTACCGCATGCCTTTGGTAAGCGCAGGAGTGAGAAGAGGTTTTAAATTAATTAGCGCCCCGGCGGCAATTCAAGGAAATACGGTATTTTATTCTTCATCTTTTTCCATTTTCACACATCTCTGAAAGGGGTCCAGGGAACCGCGGGTTGCTGACCCCTGGTTTAGAGCATCTTCATGATGTCGCGTGAACCGTGACTCGTGATGGTAAACACAATAATGATAATAATAATAACAAACATCGGGCTTTGTCTCCACTGCGGGGACTTTAGGATCTTACCGTGGAAGAATCTGGCTCGTCTCCTTTCAGTGCTTCGTCGGTCCCGGCGTGTTCAGACATGATGGCCTCCTCCTCTGGAGAAATGCACACAACACAACACAACAGAGTCAATGCCATGACAAAGCCTTAGCAGAGTGAGGAATCAATAACAAGTGAAGTGAGACGTTTTTATCCTGCTGAAAATACACAGCGGAGTTGATGTGGCGGCCTTAGGCCAAAGCAACTTTGTTGTTGCGGCCATGTGATCTATGTCTTCATTTGCCACACTTTTTTCTTTTTGTTTTATCTCGGCTCCATTGATTAAACATCATGTGGTCAAGAAGGCATTCAATCAAGTTGGACAATGTGCAGTATCTACTGTAACAACCCGCCTTTGTTTTTCAACAAGAGGCTCCCATTAGCGCAGGCTGGACCTCAAATCTAGGTTCCATCATTCATGCCATGGCTACGAATGCAGGGGTGTCCAAACTACGGCCCCCTTCAGTCCGGCCCGCGGTATGGATCAAGTTTAAAGGCCTACTGAAATGCGATTTTCCTATTTAAACGGGGATAGCAGGTCCATTCTATGTGTCATACTTGATCATTTCGCGATATTGTCATATTTTTGCTGAAAGGATTTATTAGAGAACATCGATGATAAAGTTCACAACTTTTGGTGCTGATAAAAAAAGCCTTGCCTGCACCGATGTGCGCGTGACGTCACGGGTTGTGGAGCTCCTCACATCTGAACATTGTTTACAATCATGGCCTCCAGCAGCGAGAGCGATTTGGACCGAGAAAGCGACGATTTCCCCATTAATTTGAGCGAGGATGAAAGATTCGTGGATGAGGAAAGTGAGAGTGAAGGACTACGAAAAAAAAAAAAAAGGAGGGCAGTGGGATCGATTCAGATAGGGAAAATGCTGTGAGAGGCACTGTGGCGGTGGCAGGAACACTCGGCCAGGCCCAACCGCAACAATAATAATAATAATAATAATAATAATAATAATGGATTAGATTTACCACGGCGTGGCGCAGTGGTAGAGTGGCCGTGCGCAACCTGAGGGGTCCCTGGTTCAAATCCCACCAAGTACCAACCTCGTCACGTCCGTTGTGTCCTTGAGCAAGACACTTCACCCTTGCTCCTGATGGGTGCTGGTTGGCGCCTTGCATGGCAGCTCCCTCCATCAGTGTGTGAATGTGTGTGTGAATGGGTAAATGTGGAAGTAGTGTGAAAGCGCTTTGAGTACCTTGAAGGTAGAAAAGCGCTATACAAGTACAACACATTTATTTATTTATCATTTATATTGCGCTTTCTATTGTTAGTGAAGTGAAGTGAATTATATTTATATAGCGCTTTTCTCAAGTGACTCAAAGCGCTTTACATAGTGACACCCAATATCTAAGTTACATTTAAAGCAGTGTGGGTGGCACTGGGAGCAGGTGGGTCAAGTGTCTTGCCCAAGGACACAGCGGCAGTAACTAGGATGGCACAAGCGGGAATCGAACCTGCAACCCTCAAGTTGCTGGCACGGCCACTCTACCACAGAGAAGTGGGAACCCATCACTCATTCACACCTGGTGGTGGTAAGCTACATCAGTAGCCACAGCTGCCCTGGGGTAGACTGACGGAAGCGTGGGCACCAGTTTGCACCTACGGCCCCTCCGACCACCACCACCAATCATTCATTCATCATTCATTCACCGGTGTGAGCGGCACCGGGGGCAAAGGGTGAAGTGTCCTGCCCAAGGTGGGAAGCGAACCTGCAACCCTCAGATTTTATGGCACGGCCGCTCTACCCACTACGCCATGCCGCAACAAAAGATAGAGCCATACTACTTTGAACCTGACGCTGACGGTGACGGTCAGGAGGACGCATATTGATGCTGGAGTAGCACACGACATAGATCGCCTTCGGAATACAGAATGGTAAAATGTTTTTTTATTAATACACATAATACACTGTACTTTGTGTGTGTGGTCCAATCCAACCGTGTTCGCTTGACCGTCATCTTTCGGGAATGTAAACAATGAAACACCGGCTGTGTTTGTGTTGCTAAAGCTGGCCGCAATACACCGCTTCCCACCTACAGCTTTCTTCTTTGATGTCTCCATTGTTCATTGAACAAATTGCAAAATATTCAGCAACACAGATATCCAGAATACTGTGGAATTTTGCGATGAAAACAGACGACTTAATAGCTGGGAACGATGCAATACACCGCTTCCCACCTACAGCTTTCTTCTTTGATGTCTCCATTGTTCATTGAACAAATTGCAAAATATTCAGCAACACAGATATCCAGAATACTGTGGAATTTTGCGATGAAAACAGACGACTTAATAGCTGGGAACGATGCAATACACCGCTTCCCACCTACAGCTTTCTTCTTTGATGTCTCCATTGTTCATTGAACAAATTGCAAAATATTCAGCAACACAGATGTCCAGAATGCTGTGGAATTTTGCGATGAAAACAGACGACTTAATAGCTGGGAACGATGCTAGAACAAAATGTCCTCTACGATCTGTGACGTCACGCGCACGCATCATCACACAGGATTAGTTTACTAAATTGCAATTTAGTAAACTAAAGCGGCCGTATTGGCATGTGTTGCAATGTTAATATTTCATCATTGATATATAAACTATCAGACTGCGTGGTCGGTAGTAGTGGCTTTCAGTAGGCCTTTAATCTTGACAAGATTACGGTACAATTGATTAACAGTGTGGAGACCATTACTAATGTTGCTTTTATATTTAAGTTTACTGAGTATAGCATATATTTTTCTGACCCAATCTATGCAAATAAACTTACCAACAGAGAAAGTCAACAAACAGTCACATTAGGGCTGGGCGATATATGGAATATACTCAACATTTTCTATATCTATGCGATATAGAAAATGACTATATTGTGATATTCGAGTATGGATTACACTACACGCCTTATCACAGAGACGTAAAACAAGCGCACCTTCTTACGTACGTCACATGCCGTCGCGCGTGCAACGTTATACGCCCTCGCCGAGCAGAGAAGTAGCAGATAAGTAACGTTAGCTGTGGTGCGAGAGAAAGAAGGTGCAAATCTGGTAACAAATGTAGGAAGAAGAATTAATTCCCCAAAAAACAGCACGTCTGGCGGTGGTTTGGCTTCAAGCGGGAAGATGTTGAACAGACAACCGTAACATGTCAAGTGTGCGGCAAAAGTGTTGCTACAAAAAGTACTGCTAATTTATAGCATCATTTGAAAAGTCACCCACTAGAGCAGGCCGGGGCAATTATTTTGCTTCGGGGGCCAAATTTAGAGAACAAAAATGTGTCCGGGGACCAGTTTATCTATTTTTAGGAACACTAATACAAAATCGCACAATAATGTCTGATTGAATGCTAAAAACGTTGTGATGGACCGGCTTAAAAAACACAATGGAATTTCAAATTTTTTTACTGAATGAGACACCAAGAATGTACATGAAAATAAAGAATGTGGGATTTACAATAATAACTATGATCGATAAAACACTAAATATTGACTTTTTTAAAACGCCGCTGTACGGAGTGGTATACGGACATAGGGAGACGTACAGAGCGAAAATAAACCTTAAAGGCACTGCCTTTGCGTGCCGGCACAATCACAAAATACCTACAGCTTTTCAAGGCATACTTGATCAACAGCCATACAGGTCACACTGAGGGTGGCCGTATAAACAACTTTAACACTGTTACAAATATGCGCCACACCAAACAAGAATGACAAACACATTTCGGGAGAACATCCACACCATAACACAACAGAAGAAATACCCAGAAACCCTTGCAGCACTAACTCTTCCGGGACACTACAATATACACACCCCCTACCAACCTAGCCCAACTCAACCTCCTCATGCTCTCTCAGGGAGAGCATGTACCAAATTCCAATCTGCTGTTTTGAGGCATGTTGAAAAAAATAAATGACGATTGTTCTTTTTAATCTCTTTCCCTCCGGTCCATAAAGAGATTGAATGTGCCTCCATGGCTGTAGTCTTCTTGTCCACAAATAGGGGATTTGTAGGATTGGAAGCTTGTTATAAGCTTGTTTCCACCCAAAAGTGGATTAACTGGCTGGACTATAAAGACAATATAACATACATCCATAAACGTGGATGCATATGCAAAAGTGCAATATATTTATCCGTACAATAATCTATTTATTGATATCTGCACCTTATTGATTTTTTATCCTGTACTACACCAAGAGCTAATGCAACGAAATTTGGTTCTAATCTGTACTGTAAAGTTCAAATTTGAATGACAATAAAAAAAGTCTAAGTCTTGTCACTTCAATCAGTGATTCGCTGTTCATTATTCCCTCCAAATAGTAGCGTGTGTGTGTACTTACATGTTGCGTGTTGTTTGCTGTGTGATGTTGTCTCCTTCTATTTGATATCAAGTTCATTTTAGCGCTGTGCTGCTTGTTGCTTTTACTAGTAAAACATAAAAAGTCGGCTTTCGATGCTGTCATGTTGACGTCAAAAGAAGCGTGCCACGTTCCGCCAAATGTCCCAATATCGGCGATGTAACGCACGTAAAGTAATTCATTCGAATACTCTTTACAAGACAAAATAACAGTGTTAGTAACTTTGTTAAAGATAATATGTAATAGTAAAGTATATTTCATTCATTTATTTAATTTATTTGTACAATAAGCAGAGGCCTGAAAACAGATTTGCCCATATATAAGCCGCAGGTACGTATGTTGTGAAATGAGTTATTTACATAACTATTGTTTCCAAACGGTGTCTGGGCAGTAAAACGGCTGATCAAACAAAACAGAGGTCATCGTCGTGGACCCGCAAGCTACGGAAGATAGCTCTCCGGTCAGCTAAACACACTCAATAACTCCACGGTGACGTCTTGGTGATTTTAATTAGGACTTTGTGGAACTGGAACAACACAAAAAATATGCCGTTGTAAATTAATGACACTAACAGATTAAGTTAATGACACTAACAGATTAAATACGCTTTGCTTCTTATTTCCTGCGATGAGCTGGCGACTTGTCCAGGGTGTACCCCGCCTACCGCCCGAATGCAGCTGAGATTGGCGCCAGCGACCCCCCGCGACCTCAAGCGGTATTAAATGGATGGACGGACAGTTTCATTTGAAACCTGTAAAATGTACCTTCTTTAATTCTAAAAACTAAACACAAACGCTTCTAATCCTACCAATCACATGATGCCAGTCTTGTGCTCACCTTCATTCTGCTCAGCACTGTTTCCGTTTCCATCTTCCGCCAACGGGGCCGGGTCCTCCTCCGAAGGCTCTGCCTGGGCACCTTGTCGCTCTGGTTCCTCAGCCGTTTGGACGCCAAGCGCTTCCTCGGGCTCGGAGGCGCCGCCGATCTCTTCTTGGGGCTCGGAGGCGCCGCCAATCTCTTCTTGGGGCTCGGAGGCGCCGCCAATCTCTCCTTGGGGCTCGGAGGCGCTGCAGATCTCTCCTTGGGGCTCGGAGGCGCCGCCCGTCACTTCTTGGGGCTCGGAGGCGCCGCCAATCTCTTCTTGGGGCTCGGAGGCGCCGCCAATCTCTTCTTGGGGCTCGGAGGCGCCGCCAATCTCTTCTTGGGGCTCGGAGGCGCTACAGATCTCTTCTTGGGGCTCGGAGGCGCCGCCGATCTCTTCTTGGGGCTCGGAGGCGCCACAGATCTCTTCTTGGGGCTCGGAGGCGCCGCCGATCTCTTCTTGGGGCTCGGAGGCGCCACAGATCTCTTCTTGGGGATCGGAGGCGCCGCCAATCTCTTCTTGGGGCTCGGAGGCGCCACAGATCTCTTCTTGGGGCTCGGAGGCGCTGCAGATCTCTTCTTGGGGCTCGGAGGCGCTGCAGAGCTCTTCTTTGGGCTCGGAGGCGCCGCCGATCTCTTCTTTGGGCTCGGAGACGCTGCCGAGCTCTTCTTTGGGCTCGGAGGCACAGCCGAGGCCGAGGTGGCCGTCGCCAGCAGCCACCTCGGGCGGCTCCGCGTCCGACGGCGGAGAAAATGTGCTGCTGTCACATGGCGTCTCCGCGTTGGTCCACTTCTGCTCCTCGACGAGGACGCTTTCCTCGGTCGGGTGGAACACGTCCGTCGTGCAGCTTCCGACCGACTGGAAACTGACGTCGTCATCGCTGGACAAGCCGGGGGTGAGGCCGGAATCTAGATCGGCCTGCTCGCTCTTGTCCTGACCAGCTTCGTCGGCAAAGTCCGACGTTGCGGCCGCGTCTTCGGGAGCTTCTGCGACAAGTAACTCCATAGAAGTGGTCGGACCTGTGCTTTGTTGCTCCTGCTCTGCGGGGTAATCCCGAGCAGCTGTTTCCTGGTTTTCTTCCAAGCTGCGTACGTCGACCGGAGGTTCCCCCTCACAGAGGGGTGGAAGATCTGACTCCCCGCTGACATCATCGCAGGCAGACTCGGACGGAGCTGGGAGGTCCTCTTCTGCTGATAAGGGGGCCAAGCCTGCGCTGTCGGTTTCCTGGTTGTCTAAAGAAAGGCCGTGGCCGTGAGTCAACACCTCGCCATCCTGGTGAGGCTCGTCGCCTTCAGCGTCAGAGCCGTGCGAGGACCGGGACTGGCCCATGACTAAACATCCACCGGTTGTCTCGTCGTCTTCTTCTCCTTCTTCCTGCTCCTCTCCCTCTGTGGCCTCCCGTTCGGTTTCCTGCTCACCGCACCCTCCCGGTGGAAGGCCTCCCACGGGCGGGCTCCCCCCTTCTCCTGCGCTCTCACACTCACTCAAGCTGCGTGCGGTAACAGGCCGTTCCCTTCCCTCCGCCGATGGGCAATAATCTCTCCCAGACTGCAGACACACCCAAACCTCAAGGGGCACCGGGCCATGCTCTCGGGGGCTCACGGACACGCTCCAGTCGTCCTTTTCCTCGTCGCCGTACCCGCGAGATCCCTCCGAGTCCTCGGCGGTTTCAGCGTGCGGGCAGCTCGTCCCTGGCTCGATGTCCTCGCGGCATTCGGCAGCTGTGTGCAGAGAGTCGGAGTGCAGATCCAGCACAGAAACTCTCTGCGGAAAGGGGAAGAAAAAGAAAAAAAGTTTCTCCAGAGGAAACAAACACATGTGCTCTCCAGCAGTCAATCAGGGATTGCATAAGTAAGCTCGGGCAAAACAAGCATGGGGTTGTGAAACGAGGGAAGACAAACGACGCTCATAAAAAAGGGGGGCGGGACTCACTTTGGCGTGGAGATGACACGTCAAATGCAGCAGCTGCTCCACGCTGAGGGCGAGGGTCGGCGGATGGCGGCCCGGCCCGACGCTCTGCGTCAGCGTGTGCGTGCGCAGCCGGGGGAGGTGGCAGGCGACGCGGGCGTCTGTCGGGACCAGCTGGACGCACTCGGGCCCTTCGTCCGACTCGGCCCTGCCGGAGAAATAAACACTTAGCTCATCCCTGACGGAGCCGGGCCCTGATTGGCCCGCCGAGCACAGAGGGTTTTAACAGTGAGGTCAGCTGATCCACTCTCCCTCTTTGGCCGCCCTGATCCATTTACTTTGAGAGTGAAGGAAGCCATTGTGGTTGATGAGGGCTCTTTTCTCAGCTGTTGAGAAGATAGCGGGTCGAGCTGTGTAAACGCGGTAAAGGAGGGGTCAGCGGCCGGCCGGGTTGCTGTCCACGGACCGCGTCGCTAAAAAACACGCGGACACATATGGTACCAGGCTAGACCCGAAAGGTGCTCTCACCCATCTTAAACCCAAAACTGATGCTTTGAAAAAGACTTTAATGTATAGAATTTAATAGAATAGAGCAGGGGTGTCAAACAGGTTTTATCCAGCCCATGGGATGAGTTTGCTAAATATAAAAATGAGGCGAAATTTTTGGAATGAAAGAAACGGCTGTTCTGAATGTGTCCACTAGATGTCACAATAGCAATTTTGTTTATCTTTTTTTAGAGCAGGGGTCGGCAACCCGCGGCTCTTTGATCACTCTGATGTGGCTCAGCTGCATACTTGAAGACCTTCGAGATTTTTTCCGGGAGGTTGTCCGGATTTCAGTGCCTTTCCCAGAAATATCCCTGGGCTAACATTCTCCGGTTTTCACCCGCATAAATATTTTGAGGTCGTGTCGTTGTGACAATGCTTTTAACGTTCTCGAAAACGTATCGTCGCGCTATGCTATCTGCGTGAGGGCCGCTCACATGTAGCATGGGACCCCTGATAGCACACATTATCGACTGCAACGCATACTTGGTCAACAGCCATACAGGTCACACTGAGGGTGGCCGTATAAACAACCTTAACACTATTACAAATACGCACCACACCAAACTACAATGATAAACACATTTCGGGAGAACATCTACACCATAACACAACAGAAGAAATACCCAGAACCCCTTGCAGCACTGACTCCTCCGGGACGCTACAATATACACCCCCTCTACCAACCTAGCCCACCTCAACCTCCTCATGCTCTCTCAGGGAGAGCATGTCCCAAATTCCAATCTGCTGTTTTGAGGCATGTTGAAAAAAATAAATTACGATTGTTCTTTTTAATCTCTTTCCCATATATTGTCTATATCACAATAATGGTTGTGATATAAACAACTTTAACACTCTTACTAATATGCGCCACACTGTGAACCCACACCAAACAAGAACGACAAACACATTTCGGGAGAACATCCGCACTCTAACAGAACATAAACACAACAGAACAAATACCCAAAATCCCATGCATCCCTAACTCTTCCAGGCTACATTATACACCCCCGCTACCACCGAACCCCGCCCACCTCAACCGAATAAACACCAATGAGTGGACTGATGATTATTATCACATTATTTTTTCAGAAAGTATAAATAACGAGTAGAGATGTCCGATAATGTCTTTTTTTTTGCCGATATCCGATATTGTCCAAATCTTTCGATATCAACCGATACCGATATATACAGTCGTGGAATTAACACATTATTGTGCCTAATTTTGTTGTGAAATCTGAAGTTGTCTTTGTTTTAAAGTTATCGTGCCGTGATTTTACCAGTCCGCCCCACTTGGGAGTAGATTTTTCTCCACGTGGCCCCCTGTCTAAAACGAGTTTGACACCCCTGGAATAGAGTTTTATTGTCATTATTGTAAAGTATAGGTTCAAAGAACAACAAAATTGGAGCAGATCCCCTAAGGTGCATACACAATAATTTGGTAATATAAATATAAACTTTTGTAAATTGTACCAAAAGTCATGACCGGTTTTGTTGACTATTTTATTGATTATGGAACAAGCAGTAGTCACTTATTGTTTGTCTGTGGTACAATAATGTGTACATTCTAGGCCGGGGGGTCGGCGAGCCTTTTAGCGCCGCCCTAGTAGCTCTCTGGAGCTTTTTCAAAAATATATGATAAAGGGAAAAAAAACATAATTTTTGTTTTAAAATGGTATCTGTAGGACAGGGGTAGGGAACCTATGGCTCGCGAGCCAGATGTGGCTCTTTTGATGACTGCATCTGGCTCTCGGATATATCTTAGCTGGCATTGCTTAACACGATAAGTCAGCGTTTTTCAACCTTTTTAGAGCCAAAACACACTTTTTTCATTGAAAAAATTCTGAGGCGCACCACCAGCAGAAAACATAAAAAAATTAAACTCAGTAGCCGATACTGACGAAAAAAAATAGTTCTCTTAATAGCTCTTGTCTCTATGTACTGTCAAGCCGTAACTTATTTTGAATTTTTTCTGTGTTTTTCCGTGTGACTTGCGCTCCTATTTTGGTGGCTTTTCCTTTTTTGTTGGTATTTTCCTGTAGCAGTTTCAAGTCCTCCTTGAATGCTATTCATCGCACCTCCTTTGTTTTTACAATCAAGACTATTTAAGTTGTGCGGACGCACTCCTTCTTTGTGTGGACATTGTTGATTGTCATGCCATGTACGGATGTACTTTGTGGACGCCGTCTGCTCCGCACACTGTAAGTCTTTGCTGTTGTCCAGCATTCTGATTTTGTTTACTTTGCAGCCAGTTCAGTTTTAATTTTGTTTTGCTTCAATGCCTTTTCTTAGCGGCACTCGCCTTTTGTTTATTTATAGTTTGAGTGTTGGATACCTTTTTACCTACATGCTGCCTCCCGCATATTGTGATCACGACATACCATGTTCCCGACATCTACAAAAGCAATTAGCTACCTACTGCCACCTACTGATATGGAAGAGTACTACACGCTTACTCTGCCGAGCTCTAGACACTCAATAACAGCACATTTTTGAATTATAGTTACAATTTTGCAAAAAAATATTATCAACCCAATTAGGTGAAGTTACATAATCTGTCCCACGACACAGCAGACTGTATCTCACGGCCGCGGCACGGTGGTTGAAAAACACAGCGATAAGTAATGAATAATCCCGCTGGTAATCACAGTGTTAAAAATAACGTTCAAAATATAAAACATTCTCATGCATTTCAATCCATCCATCCGTTTTCTACCGTTCCTGTTCAAGAAGTCGCATTAATGGTAAGAACTATTTTATTCATTAGCTTCCGAATAACAATGTTATTAAAAAGAAGATCATTATTATATTCTTAAAATGTTGGTCTTACTTAAAAATGCACACATTTATTTGTATTCAGTGTTAAAAAAATATTATATGGCTCTCTCGGAAATACATTTTATAATTGTGAATTATATTTTATATAGCGCTTTTCTCTAGTGACTCAAAGCGCTTTACATAGTGAAACCCAATATCTAAGTTACATTTAAACCAGTGTGGGTGGCACTGGGAGCAGGTGGGTAAAGTGTCTTGCCCAAGGACACAACGGCAGTGACTAGGATGGCGGAGGCGGGAATTGAACCTGCAACCCTCACGTTGCTGGCACGGCCACTCTACCGACCGAGCTATACCGCCCGGTATATAATATTTGGCTTTCATGGCTCTCTCAGCCAAAAAGGTTCCCGCCCCCTGCTGTAGGAGGACAAACATGACACACACCTCCCTAATTGTTATAAAACACACTCTTTATATTAAACACACTTCACTGATTCGGGTATTTGGCGAGCGCTGTTTTGTCCTACCGATTTTGCCGATCCTTGAACTCGCCGTGGTTTGTTTACGTGTATAACTTTCTCCGACTTTCCAAGACGTGTTTTATGCCACTTCTTTTTCCGTCTCATTTTGTCCACCAAACGTTTTAACATTGTGCATGAATGCATAAAGGTGGGAGTGGGAGGAAGCCTGAGATCCCAAGATGGCGCTGCTGTCGTGGCTGCTGTAGGCAGGAGCTCTGTGCTCTTGTGTCATACTTTTGTGTTTCTTGTTTTCATGTCTTATTATATTTTTTGGCATTTTGGTCCGGGACCCTTTGGGACTGTGTGACAAGGGGTGGCACTTTCGTAACATCTGTGGTGCTTTTTTTGTGGACTTCTGGATCTGCCTCCCGGGAGCCTTTTGGCCATGGAGACCAGCTGCTGGGTGTCTGCCACACCAGAGTCTGTTTGGAGGGACTGGAGGAGATGCAGATGAGGGGACAGGACTGCGGAGCTAGCACTGAGCGCTGGGACGGAGAGGCTTCGTGGTGTCTTGACTGGGTGAGCAGGTGTCGGACACCTCAGTCACCTTGGACGTATCCTCGCTCATCCATGCGGACTGGACATTGGCCGAGAGTGGAGTCGGCTGTTTTGGTTGCTTTGTTGGGTCTGCTCCTGTCTCTGGCCATGCTCCCTCCTCCCCAGCAGACGATGGCGTGGAACACCACAGAGGCCACCACAGTGGATATGTTTCTTTTACTTTTTATTCATAGCTGTATGTAGAAGTGTCTGCTTGTATCTGCTGCTTTAATGTCTTTAATGTCCTTTGTGTTCTTTGATGTTTGATGTTTCCCTCTTACACACATGGAAGAGGGATGTGTACTATGGCTATGAGTTGTTGTTTTTTTTTTCCCTTGGCCTCAGTCTGCACCCCCACTCCAGGGCCTAGGCTAAGACCGATTTTTTTTAATGTTATTTTAATCTTCAATTTTTTTCTCCCATACCCCCCCCCTTGTTTACCTGTATCTCATCATTTTTGTAAGGGGCGCTAGAAGCTGGCAGATCTGTCAGCGATCCTGTTCTGTCTCCCTGTAATGTTTGTCAGATCTTGAATGGGATTGTGCTGAAAATTGTAATTTTCCTGAAGGAACTCTCCTGACGGAATAAATAAAGTACTATCTAATCTAATCTAATCTACTCGGAGGGAACCCATGCAGTAACGGGGAGAACATGCAAACTCCACACAGCCTGGGATTGAACCCAAGACTGCCCAGGACCTTCCTATTGTGAGGCAGATGCGCTAACCCCTTTTCCACCGTATTAATAAAAATAATAATCATTTTTAAATGCATTTTTGATTTTTTTTTAATTGATTAAGAATGTATCGGGATTGTTCATATATTTTATTTGACACCCCTATAAGTCAGTGTTTATATTTGTGAGGGCCATTGTAGTGGAAAAGTTTGCCCCTGAGGTTAACAAGGTTTAGTATTCAGGCTATAAAAATGTGTTAAAGGTTAATTACGCAGGTTCAAAGGTTACGCAGTAAACCGGGTTAGTGCTCATCCTGCTTCCCTTTCAGTTCCAGGAGTTCTTGCAGTACTGAGTCACGATGTGCACAACCCTGGGTGGACTGCAGCCGCCCGGTCCGCCGGTGATCTCACTCCTCAGGAGAGAAATGACACACAGAAAAAGAACCCGACGTGTTTTGGAGCGCCGTTGCGACTCGGGAAAAGTCTTACTTCCCTGGCCGAGCGGCTGGGAGATTTAGGAGAGGATCTGCGCTTGAAGCCGTGTCTCAGTCCTTTGAACAGCTGCTTGATATTGCGCAATAAAAACAATCTGACCTCATTAGCTCGCCGGGGAGGGAGGAACACATGCCCCTTCGCCTTTTAGTCTGTGGACACGGCCCTGCAGTGTGTGTGTGTGTGTGTGTGTGTGTGTTCTGGCAATGCTGACTTAATGGGGACATGGCTCTGTTTACACAGTCACCTTTAGGGGACCTCTGACGGTGTGGGGACAAGAAAAATCAGAAACCTTTATAAATGATATTAATCATTTAAAAAGTTGTAATCATTAATAGTACTGTGATTCTGTATAATATCCATCCTTAGTTAAAACTTATATATTTTTCCCAAGACAAAATCTGGTTCAGTGTTCTTTAGGATGACATTTTCACACACCATGATTATAAAACATTATTACCTTAAAGTATGATTCACATTCAGAATTTTCCATCTTTTTGTATATGGTAGTTGGAGTGGCAGACAACTTCATTACTGCTAAATAGCAGTTTTCAGTAATGTCACAGAAGATACTTTTTTTTTTTAATGGTCCTCAGTAGTCACGAACAAATTTATGTGAATTATGCAAAATGAATTACATTTGGTTCCCATGAACCATATTAACTATTTTTCCTTAGGGTCCCCAGTAAGTCTGATCAGCACATTACTTCATCAATCCAGAGATTTAAAGACGTGTATGAGCTAACTGGGCAGTGGACATTTTACCCCCAAAAAATTTTATGCCTCCACAACCTGTAGAAAGGGAGGTCCCCACATGTTCTGAACAACAACTTGGTGCCCATTCCAAATGCTAACCTGTGTGTGTGTGTGTGTGTGTGTGTGTGTGTGTGTGTGTGTGTGTGTGTATGTGTGTGTGTGTGTGTGTGTGTGTGTGTGTGTTTGTGTGTGTGTGTGTGTGTGTGTGTGTGTGTGTGTGTGTGTGTGTGTGTGTGTGTGTGTGTGTGTGTGTGTGTGTGTGTGTGTGTGTGTGTGTGTGTGTGTGTGTGTGGTACAACACATCATTACACACACAAGTCGGAACCCAGACTTTTGAGAAGTGGAATAAGTTTTCCCCATCTCTATGGTTTCCAATGGAAAAATACTAAAAACTCTGTGCCCTTAAGTTTTTTTTTTTCAACGATTTGTTTGAGATCATCACGGCTTGTGGTGTACCATGTGAACACACAACTGCAACACTCAACTCGGACACAGTAAAAAAGGTGTGTGCGTGTATTTAAGATGATGTATGATGTACGGTACCAAGATACTAATGAATCAGTTTACCTCAGTAGAAGCATTTAAGTCACATCTTAAAATTAATTTGTATACTCTAGCCTTTAAATACACCCCCCTTTTTAGACCAGTTGATCTGACGTTTCTTTTCTGCTCTGCCCCACTGTCCTTTGTGGAAGGGTGGGGGTACAGGTTCGGTGGCCACAGATGAAGTGCTGGCTGTCCAATGTCGGGATCCAGGGAGGACCGCTCGTCTGTGCATCGGTTGGGGACATCTCTGCGCTGCTGACCTGTCTCCGCTCCGGATGGTCTCCTGCTGGCCCCTGGATTCTCACTATTATGTTAGATCCACTATGGACTGGACTCTCACTATTATGTTAGATCCACTATGGACTGGACTCTCACGCTATTATGTTAGATCCACTATGGACTGGACTCTCACTATTATGTTAGATCCACTATGGACTGGACTCTCACGCTATTATGTTAGATCCACTATGGACTGGACTCTCACTATTATGTTAGATCCACTATGGACTGAACTCTCACACTATTATGTTAGATCCACTATGGACTGGACTCCCACATTTATGTTGGATCCACTATGGACTGGACTCTCGCGCTATTATGTTAGATCCACTATGGACTGGACTCTCACTATTATGTTAGATCCACTATGGACTGGACTCTCACTATTATGTTAGATCCACTATGGACTGGACTCTCACACTATTATGTTAGATCCACTATGGACTGGACTCTCACTATTATGTTAGATCCACTATGGACTGGACTCTCACTATTATGTTGGATCCACTATGGACTGGACTCTCACACTATTATGTTAGATCCACTATGGACTGGACTTTCACTATTATGTTGGATCCACTATGGACTGGACTCTCACTATTATGTTAGATCCACTATGGACTGGACTCTCACTATTATGTTAGATCCACTATGGACTGGACTCTCACTATTATGTTAGATCCACTATGGACTGGACTCTCACTATTATTTTAGATCCACTATGGACTGGACTCTCACTATTATGTTAGATCCACTATGGACTGGACTCTCACACTACTATGTTAGATCCACTATGGACTACATTCTCACTATTATGTTAGATCCACTATGAACTGGACTCTCACACTATTATGTTAGATCCACTATGGACTGGACTCTCACACTATTATGTTAGATCCACTATGGACTGGACTCTCACTATTATGTTAGATCCACTATGGACTGGACTCTCACTATTATGTTAGATCCACTATGGACTGGACTCTCACACTATTATGTTAGATCCACTATGGACTGGACTCTCACTATTATGTTAGATCCACTATGGACTGGACTCTCACACTATTATGTTAGATCTTCTATGGACTGGACTCTCACTATTATGTTAGATTCACTATGGACTGGACTCTCACACTATTATGTTAGATCCACTATGGACTGGACTCTCACGCTATTATGTTAGATCCACTATGGACTTGACTTGACTTGTGTGTCCTATGTCTATTGAGGGGTTTTTTCCCGGCCTCAGTCTGGACCCCCATACCCGGGAGTCCAGCCTTAGACTGAATATGTTTCAGTCCAAGTCTGTTTCCCATCTTTTTAAGTGGCGCCGGAAGTCCTGTTCTGTCTCTTTGTAATGTTTGTCTGCTCTTGAGTGGACTGTGTTGAAAACATAATTTTGTTTGCTTGTTGCAAGTCTTGTGAGTTCATTGTCTTGAAAACGTAATTTCGGTTACCTGTTGCAAGTCTTGTGAGTTCTTCGTAACGTGTTTATGTGTGCTATGTCTATTGAGGGTTTTTTTCCCGGCCTCAGTCTGGACCCCCATACCCGGGAGTCCAGCCTTAGACTGAATATGTTTCAGTCCAAGTCTGTTTCCCATCTTTTTAAGTGGCGCCGGAAGTCCTGTTCTGTCTCTTTGTAATGTCGGTTTGCTCTTGAGTGGACTGTGTTGAAAACATAATTTTGTTTGCTTGTTGCAAGTCTTGTGAGTTCATTGTCTTGAAAACGTAATTTCGGTTACTTGTTGCAAGTCTTGAGAGTTCTTTGTAACTCGTTTATGTGTGCTATGTCTATTGAGGTGTTTTTTCCCGGCCTCAGTCTGGACCCCCATACCCGGGAGTCCAGCCTTAGACTGAATATGTTTCAGTCGAACTCTGTTTCCCATCTTTTTAAGGTGCGCCGGAAGTCCTGTTCTGTCTCTTTGTAATGTTTGTCTACTCTTGAGTGGACTGTGTTGAAAACATAATTTTGTTTAGTTGTTGCAAGTCTTGTGAGTTCATTGTCTTGAAAACATAATTTTGTTTAGTTGTTGCAAGTCTTGTGATTTCATTGTCTTGAAAACATAATTTCGGTTACTTGTTGCAAGTCTTTGTGAGTTCTTTGTAACTCGTTTATGTGTGCTATGTCTATTGAGGGTTTTTTTCCCGGCCTCAGTCTGGACCCCAGCCTTAGACTAAATATGTTTCAGTCGAACTCTGTTTCCCATCTTTTTAAGGTGCGCCGGAAGTCCTGTTCTGTCTCTTTGTAATGTTGGTTTGCTCTTGAGTGGAATGTGTTGAAAACATAATTTTGTTTGCTTGTTGCAAGTCTTGTGAGTTCATTGTCTTGAAAACATAATTTCGGTTACTTGTTGCAAGTCTTGTGAGTTCTTTGTATACTTGTTTATGTGTGCTATGTCTATTGTGTTGAAAACAATTTTGGTTCCTTGTATGTCAAATGGTGATTATTTATTTATTTATTTCTGTTGAACTATCTTTTGGTTGCTGACGTATGAAATATGCGTGCAGCGAGTTTTGATTGATTGATTGATTGATACTTTTATTAGTAGATTGCACAGTACAGTACATATTCCGTACAATTGACCACTAAATGGTAACACCCGAATAAGTTTTTCAACTTGTTTAAGTCGGGGTCCACGTTAATCAATTCATGGTAAGCGTGGAAATGGCCTAAAACGTCTTTTTAAAAATGTATTTAAAACATGTTTTATAAATATTTATACATTTTTTAATACCTATTGGTAAATTATGAATCAATTTAGAGCCGGAATCAATAAAAATTTGTACATTTGTTTGTACATTTAAATTACAGATTAATACATAAATATAACATTGTTACCTAGACTTATTATTTCAAATCAAGTTATCCATCCACAAATATGAACAACAATCAAATGCATAGGTAATTGTGTATTATATATTGAGGCAATTATACATTAAGTGGCCCCTTGAAGGCGATGTGGCCCTCAATGAAAATTATTTTGATACCCTGGTCTACCATATAATATCAAAAGTATTTTTTCTTCATGTATAGGTATATGTGTTAGGGATATGTGACCAGGGTCTTAGCACCGTAGGTTTATGTTTACATACAATTAATAAATCCTTGTTCATGCCCACTGACAAAACAAACAACTCAAATCACTACTCTTCAGTTTTTTGGGGTATATTCTTTCTTAACATGTTTCGGGTCACCTGTTTATCATTTAACACGTGTGGGGACAAAATAGTCCAGTCCCTACATGGGGGTTGTGGATTAAATGAATGATTGTCCATGTAGAACTGAACGGTCCGTGAAAAGAACACATCTTCAAACAAACTGGGGACTCACTGTGCCAGGAGCTGGTGGAGGGCGTCGTGGCCCCGCATCGCAGCGACGGCGGCGGGGGTGTGGCCTTGCCTGTTGGCCAGTCGCAAGGCTTCTCCGGCTCCCGGCTGTCGCAACAGGAAGTTTGTGACCCGATGGAGGCCCAGGCGGGCGGAAAAATGCAGCAGGGTCTCACGAGGAACCGGATCTGAAAAGAACAAAGAACAGAAATGTACACGTTTTTATAAGGATGGGCGACAAAACAACATCACTATACATCACGATAGACAGCCACCGTGACCACCACTTCCCGAAGACAGCTGGCACCCCACTCGGCGACGGAAAGTTTCTGTGAGTATGGCTTCCTGCGCTTCGTGCACTTTACTCATGGATAGGTTGGCTTTGCTAGAGAGCCGTGTCCGCCAGTTAGAGCAGTGTAATTTCGTAACTTTAGATGTTGCGGACACATCTGCTAGCGTTAGCTGTAGCGAGCTAACTAGCCCAGCTTGTAGCAGCCCTAATCGGCCTACAAGCTACGGTGTACCGGTTGAGACGCATAATAGATTTAGCCCTTTAGCTAGTCCTACACCCCAGTCTACCGGGCACCACACTTTAGTTATAGGGGACTCCATCACCCGAAACATAAAGCTTAGCAAACCAGCCACAATTAAGTGTATTCCCGGGGGCAGAGCACCTGACATTGAAGCTAATCTTAGGGAGCTAACTCGCAACAGGTCTAGTAAACACGTACGGCAGGCTAACCGCACCACTAGTTATGCGAATATAGTAATACACGTTGGCTCCAATGACGTTAGGATGAGACAATCAGAGATTACAAAGAGAAACATAGCCAGGGCTTGTAATCTCGCCAGAAAGATGTCCAGGCATCGAGTAATTGTCTCTGGCCCCCTGCTGGGAGAGGCAATGATGAGAGATATAGCAGATTAGTCTCTCTTAACAGGTGGCTGGATAGCTTCTGCAGACAACAGGGATTTACGTTTATTGATAATTGGCCCTCTTTCTGGGGCAAACCTGGCTTGCTGAGGAGAGACGGCCTTCACCCTAACCAGGAAGGCGCTATCCTCTTGTCTCGGAACATAGACTTCGCATTGAGCCACATTTGACTAACTGCACTAGAGCAAGCCCGGTCACAGGCAATTACAGAGCCTGCTAGCCTGGGTATGGAGTCAGTTAAGTTAGAACTAGCCAGCGCCAGGCTGGATGATCCCTGTACACATAGCAATTTTCGTAGAATAATACACAACTCACAAAATGTTTTTTCTACTGTATCTATGACTTCGTCAGAGTTAGACATGCGTTCTACTGAGGTGGCAAATTATGATGCGTTCAGTTTATCGCAGCGCCAAGTAGACAATCTGAAAATTCCCGTCATATCAATTCCTAGATATGGTCGTAATTATTTTAAGTACACTGCGCATAATAAACGCAACATTATTAATATTGCTACTACGGATAATTTTATCAACAACTCCTTAAAACAGCCCACTACCTATAATATGGGCTTTCTAAACATCAGATCTTTGTCTCCCAAAACGTTATTAGTCAATGAGGTCATTAGAGACAACAACCTTAACGTCATCGGTCTTAGCGAAACCTGGCTCAAACCAGACGACTTTTTTGCGATAAATGAGGCATCCCCTCCTAACTATACGAATGCGCATATTGCCCGTCACCTCAAAAGGGGAGGGGGTGTCGCACTAATATACAACGAAAACTTTAACTTTAGTCCTAACTTAAATAATAAATATAAATCGTTTGAGGTGCTTTCTATGAAGTCTGCCACACCTCTGCCTCTGTGCCTGGCCGTTATCTACCGCCCCCCAGGGCCCTATTCGGACTTTATTAGTGAATTCTCAGAGTTTGTTGCTGATCTAGTGACGCACGCCGATAATATAATTATAATGGGGGACTTTAATATCCATATGAATACCCCATTGGACCCACCGTGCGTGGCGCTCCAGACTATAATTGATAGCTGTGGTCTTACACAAATAATAAATGAACCGACGCATTGCAGCGGTAATACGATAGACCTAGTGCTTGTCAGAGGTATCACCGTCTCCAAAGTTATGATACTCCCGTATACTAAAGTAATGTCCGATCATTACCTTATAAAATTCGAAGTTCAGACTCATGTTCGGCAAGCTAATAATAATAATAACTGCTATAGCAGCCGCAACATTAATGCTGCCACAACGACGACTCTTGCGGACCTACTGCCCTCGGTAATGGCACCGTTCCCAAAGTATGTGGGGTCTATTGATAACCTCACTAACAACTTTAACAACGCACTGCGCGAAACCATTGATAGTATAGCACCGCTGAAGTTAAAAAAGGCTCCAAAAAGGCGTACGCCATGGTTTACTGAAGAAACTAGAGCTCAGAAATTATTATGTAGAAAGCTGGAACGCAAATGGCGCACGACTAAACTTGAGGTGCACCATCAAGCATGGAGTGATAGTTTAATAACTTATAAACGCATGCTTACCTTAGCTAAAACTAATTATTACTCAAATCTCATCCGCATTAATAAAAACGATCCAAAATTTTTGTTTAGTACAGTAGCATCGCTAACCCAACAAGGGACTCCTTCCAGTAGCTCCACCCATTCGGCAGATGACTTTATGAAGTTCTTTAATAAGAAAATTGAACTTATTAGAAAGGAGATTAAAGACAATGCGTCCCAGCTACAACGGGGTTATAGTAACACAGATACGAGTGTATATACAGCGGATACTGCAAATATCCAAAATAGTTTCTCTCGTTTTGATGAAATAACATTAGAAGGATTGTTACAACGTGTAAATGGAATAAAACAAACAACATGTTTACTTGACCCACTTCCTGGGAAACTTATCAAGGAGCTTTTTGTATTATTAGGTCCATCAGTGCTAAATATTATAAACTTATCACTTTCCTCGGGCACTGTTCCCGTTGCATTCAAAAAAGCGGTTATTCATCCTCTCCTTAAAAGACCTAACCTCGATCCAGACCTCATGGTAAACTACCGACCGGTGTCTCCCTTCCTTTATTCGAAAATCCTCGAAAAAATTGTTGCAGAGCAGCTAAATGAGCACTTAGCGTTTAACAATCTATGTGAAACCTTTCAATCCGGTTTCAGGCAAATCACTCGACTGAGACAGCCCTCGCAAAACTGACTAATGATCTATTGCTAACGATGGACTCTGATGCGTCATCTATGTTGCTGCTCCTCGATCTTAGCGCTGCTTTCGATACCGTCGATCATAATATTTTATTAGAGCGTATCAAAATACGAATTGGTATTTCAGACTCAGCCCTGTCATGGTTTAACTCTTATCTTACTGATAGGATGCAGTGCGTCTCCTATAACAGTGTGACCTCGGACTATGTTAAGGTAACATGTGGAGTTCCCCAGGGTTCCGGTCCTTGGCCCTGTACTCTTCAGCATCTACATGCTGCCGCTAGGTGACGTCATACGCAAATACGGTATTAGCTTTCACTGTTATGCTGATGACACCCACTTTACATGCCCCTAAAGCTGACCAACACGCCGGACTGTAGTCAGTTGGAAGCGTTGTCTTAATGAAATTAAACAATGGATGTCCGCTAACTTTTTGCAACTTAATGCCAAAAAAACGGAAATGCTGATTATCGTCCTGCTAGACACCGACCTCTATTTAATAATACAACTTTAACATTGACAACCAAATAATAAAACAAGGTGACTCTGTAAAAAATCTGGGTATTATCTTCGACCCAACTCTCTCCTTTGAGTCACACATTAAAAGCGTTACTAAAACGGCCTTCTTTCATCTCCGTAATATCGCTAAAATTCGCTCATTTTGTCCACTAAAGACGCCGAGATCATTATCCATGCGTTGTTACGTCTCGTCTCGATTACTGTAACGTATTATTTTCGGGTCTCCCAATGTCTAGCATTAAAGATTACAGTTGGTACAAAATGCGGCTGCTAGACTTTTGACAAGAACAAGAAAGTTTGATCATATTACGCCTGTACTGGCTCACCTGCACTGGCTCCTGTGCACTTAAGATGTGACTTTAAGGTTTTACTACTTACGTATAAAATACTACACGGTCTAGCTCCAGCCTATCTTGGCCCGATTGTATTGTACCGTATGTCCCGGCAAGAAATCTGCGTTCAAAAGACTCCGGCTTATTAGTGATTCCTAGAGCTCAAAAAAAGTCTGCGGGCTATAGAGCGTTTTTCCGTTCGGCTCCAGTACTCTGGAATGCCCTCCCGGTAACAGTTCGAGATGCTACCTCAGTAGAAGCATTTAAGTCTCACCTTAAAACTCATCTGTATACTCTAGCCTTTAAATAGACCTCCTTTTTAGACCAGTTGATCTGCCGCTTCTTTTCTTTCTCCTATGTCCCCCCCTCCCTTGTGGAGGGGGGTCCCGTGTCCGATGACCATGGATGAAGTACTGGCTGTCCAGAGTCGAGACCCAGGATGGACCGCTCGTCGGGACCCAGGATGGACCGCTCGCCTGTATCGGTTGGGGACATCTCTACGCTGCTGATCCGCTCGAGATGGTTTCCTGTGGACGGGACTCTCGCTGCTGTCTTGGAGCCACTGTGGATTGAACTTTCGCAGTATCATGTTGGACCCGCTCGACATCCATTGCTTTCGGTCCCCTAGAGGGGGGGGGTTGCCCACATCTGAGGTCCTCTCCAAGGTTTCTCATAGTCAGCATTGTCGCTGGCGTCCCCACTGAATGTGAATTCTCCCTGCCCACTGGGTGTGAGTTTTCCTTGCCCTTTTGTGGGTTCTTCCGAGGATGTTGTAGTCGTAATGATTTGTGCAGTCCTTTGAGACATTTGTGATTTGGGGCTATATAAAAAAACATTGATTGATTGATTGATTGACAAATAATTGATATCAATGAAAAAAATATGTTCGATCAAATCCATCATCCATCCATCTTCTTCCGCTTAGCCGAGTTCGGATCGCGGGGACAGCAGCCTAAGCAGGAAATCCCAGACTTCGTCCAGCTCTTCCCAGAAATCCCAGGGCGTTCCCAGGCCAGCCGGGAGACATAGTCTTCCCAACGTGTCCTGGGTCTTTCCCGTGGCCTCCTACCGGTCCGACATACCATCCCAATACTGGCACTAGCTTTTACATACATTTAAGAATATTTTTCAACATATTGAGCAAAACGGTCTAATTTTTTTTTCTACCAAGAAAAGTGCTGTTGTTATTAGTGAGAATGTTCTTATTTTAAGTTATTTTTGGGTTCATTGAGGTTCGCTAATTAGGGATCCGAATGTCCCTTTGGGACAAAGGACCCTATTGTATTTCTAAGGTTTTATTATTATTATTATACCGCCGCCTCTTTTGAGCTGTAATTTGACCCCTTAACATGCTTCAAAACTCACCAAATTTAAACACACACACACCAGACTGGTGAAAATTGCGATCTAATAAAAAAAAGAAAAAAAAAAAATTGCGCTCTAGCGCCCCCTAGGAAAAAACACAGAGCAAACTGCTTGTAACTTCCGTTAGGAATGTCGTTAGAGACATGAAACAAAAACCTCTATGTAGGTCTGACTTAGACCTAGATTTCATACACTGACCTTCTCCAGCAAAAATCAACAGAAAGTTGGCAAAAACCCCTTTAAAACAAAGGTTTCTTAAAAAAATAAATTTTTGCCTCTTTGAGCTGTAATTTGACCCCCTTAAAATGCTTCAAAACTCACCAAACTGGACACACACATCAGGACTGGCGAAAATTGCGATCTATAAAAAAACAAAACAAAAAAAAAACCTCTAAATTGCGCTCTAGCGCACCCTAGGAATAAAACACAGACAAAACTGCTCCTAGGAAGAAAACACAGACAAAACTGCTTCTAACTTCCGGTAGGAATGTCGTAGAAACATGAAACAAAAACCTCTATGTAGGTCTCACTTAGACCTACATTTCATTCAATTACATCCTTCAGCAAAAATCAACAGAAAGTTGGCAAAAACCCCTTCAAAGCAAAAGTTTCTTAAAAAAATTAATTTTTGCCTCTTTGAGCTGTAATTTGACCCCCTTAAAATGCTTCAAAACTCACCAAACTGGACACATACATCAGGCTTAGCAAAAATTGCGATCTATAATAAAAAAAAAAAAAAAAAAAAACTCTAAATTGCGCTCTTGCGCCCCCTATGAATAAAACACAGACAAAACTGCTCCTAGGAAGAAAACACAGACAAAACTGCGTGTAACTTCCGGTAGGAATGTCGTAGAGACATGAAACAAAAAACTTCTATGTAGGTCTCCCTTAGACCTACATTTCATTCAATTACATCCTTCAGCAAAAATCAACAGAAAGTTGGCAATTACCCCTTCAAAACAAAAGTTTTGTAAAAACCCGTCACCTTTTTTCAAACATTATCTCCTCTGAGCGCGTCTGTTGTGTCGGCTTTAAACAGGAAAGAGATTGAACCCTTTTGATTAAAAGTTGCGCAAAGAGTTTTTCTAACTGCTCCGGTTTTGATTTTACGAGCCTTCAAAAAAACAGCTGCGCTGATGCTGCTGCGCTGCTGCCGTCTCAAGATGGCCGCTTAAAAGCAGGAACTACACAATGCAGAGAAGGTAGGTACTGTGCGGGAAAGATATGATGACTGGGGGAAAGAAGGAGGCACCAGTTTCACACCAGGATACAGAGAAGGTAGGTAATGTGCAGATAAAGATATAATGTCTGGGTGATGGCAGGAAGCACCAGCGTGTATGGGTGAAAGAAAGAAGCACCAGTGTAACCCCAGGATGCAGGGAAGGTAGGTAATGTGCAGGTAAAGATATGTTGAATGGGTAAAGGCAGCAAACACCAGCAAAAAGTCGCAGCTTGCAGCTTTAATTTTACTTGTTTTGGAAAGTCTTGACAAGCCAAATTTTCTTGTTCTTTTGGCAGATAATTTTGCTTAGTTTAAAAAAATACCCCTCATTTTTGTATATTTTTTTCTTGTTTTTGAACACTAACTTTTTGCAGTGTACAAATGAAACAATCAAGTAATCATTGAATGAAAAGGAGCAGAAAAAAGTTAAAAACATATATCGGCCCCGTTTTTTTTTCGCAAATACAACAATTGACTTCCAATGTACAAACACATTAATTCGTTTTACGACCTTTAATCCAGCGAAAAAAAATATTTTACTCAATCATATCTTTTCATTTGTTGTGTTATAGTTGTATCCTGCCTTCTCCTTTTTTCTGCACCTGTGTAATCAGTGATTCATCCTCGACGAGGGGCGGACCTTTTGGCACACTTGTTCTCAATTAGCCCGCCAGCATTTAGGCTCGTCACTGACAGCTTGGCCCCGTCGGTTAATCTATCCTGAACCACCATTGTGCATGCGCCTTCTTGACCTCACCAGACCTGGTATGTTGTCACTTTTTAGTCCTGAATTCCCTAACACCTTATTTGCTCTTTTCCCAGCCTCCCTGAGTTGAAAGGGATTCACTTGTTGGACTCTTGCCCTGCTCAGTGTGCCCTGGCCGTTTCTCCAGCAGACCTCTGAGGCTTTGATTGATTGATTGAAACTTTTATTAGTAGATTGCACGGTTCAGTACATATTCCGAACAATTGACCACTAAATGGTAACACCCGAATAAGTTTTTCAACTTGTTTAAGTCAGGGTCCACGTTAATCAATTCATGGCACCTATTTTTGTCCAGATTACATAGTGTGCGCTTCTGCCCCATCGCCCTTCGTTAACCCTTTTTGTCTCATTAAAATTTGTCATTTTTTGTAATTCCACCTTGTCTCCCGTCTCTGCGACCTGGGGCCACCCTCCCAGACCAAGACGTTAACATCATTGTCATTTTTGTACTTTCATTTTAAAAGTTCAATACGAATTTGAAATGTTGTTTACCTCGAGTCTTTTCATGTTTGTGGTGGTATTTATTTTCTTTCTGCAATGATAGCTGAGGGGATTAGAATCAGAGGATGGTTACATCGTGGGGCGGTATAGCTCGGTTGGTAGAGCGGCCGTGCCAGCAACTTGAGGGTTGCAGGTTCGATCCCGGCTTTTGCCATCCTAGTCACGGCCGTTGTGTCCTTGGGCAAGACACTTTACCCACCTGCTCCCAGTGCCACCCACACTGGTTTAAAGGTAAAAATTTGATATTGGGTTTCACTATGTATAGCGCTTTGAGTCATTAGAGAAAAAGCACTATATAAATATAATTAACTTCGCATTTAATTTTTTTTTTTTATAGATTTTTCTCCAGGTCCTTATTTCCCATAAGTCGTAGAAATACCAATAGTTATCTACATTGTCCGATGATATAAAGCTTTTAAGTCCCGATACCATTTTCAGTCATATCGCCGAGCCATACGTTTTATTACTCAAAGGCACCAAATCAAAGTCTCCGCCCACATCCTCCGGCATTAGCGGAAAACCCTTCGTTGTTCATCCTCGACTATCCGTCTGACATTCCTGATTTTGATTTCGGCTCATTTGGGTAAAGTCCCCGCGAGGAGTCTGTGAAAGGATGACCCCCTGGATTTGATCCAAAACAACCACTTCAAGCCAAAAATGTCCGACCTTGTGGAGTCCTCCAGACTTCTTGGTGCATCCTGTCATGATAAACAGATTTTTGTCTGGATAACTGGTCTTCAGGGCTGTTATTTTGTTCATCTTTCCGATGGCGGCCTTCTGGGGTGGTTTTGTCAGCAAGCACTTTTCAGATGACAGTGTTAAAGTTCCCAGAAATGCGGGGAACTGTCGGTTTAATGATAAGCAAACACACCACAGACCCTTTCCCAAACATTTGAATATCATGGAAAAGTCTGTTTATCTCCATAATTCCATTCCATTTTTTTGATTAATTGTGAGGAGTTTGCCTGTCCTTGGACAAGTCGCCACCTCATCTCAGGGCCAACACAGATAGACAGACAACATTCACACACTAGGGACCATTTAGTGTTGCCAATCAACCTATCCCCAGGTGCATGTCTTTGGAGGTGGGAGGGGCCTATCCCCAGGTGCATGTCTTTGAAAGTGGGAGGAAGCCAGAGTACCCGGAGGGAACCCACACAGTCAGGGTGTACCCCGCTTCCCGCCCGATTGTAGCTGAGATAGGCTCCAGCGACCCCAAAGGAAATAAGCGATAGCAAATGGATGGATGATTGAAACTTTTAATAGTACAAACCCTGTTTCTAAATGAGTTGGGAAATTGTGTTAGATGTAAATATAAACAGAATACAATGATTTGCAAATCATTTTCAACCCATATTCAGTTGAATATGCTACAAAGACAACATATTTGATGTACAAAGTGATGAGGAAGTTGAGGAATGCTCATCAAACACTTATTGGGAACATCCCACAGGTGTGCAGGCTAATTGGGAACAGGTGGGTGCCATGATTGGCTATAAAAACAGCTTCCCAAAAAAATGCTCAGTCTTTCACAAGAAAGGATGGGGCGAGGTACACCCCTTTGTCCACAACTGTGTGAGCAAATAGTCAAACAGTTTAAGAACAACCTTTCTCAAAGTGCAATTGCAAGAAATTTAGGGATTTCAACATCTACGCTCCATAATATCATCAAAAGGTTCAGAGAATCTGGAGAAATCACTCCACGTAAGCGACATGGCCGGAAACCAACATTGAATGACCGTGACCTTCGATCCCTTACTGTATCAAAAACTGACATCAATCTCTAAAAAAGATATCACCACATGGGCTCAGGAACACTTCAGAAAACCACTGTCACTAAATAAAGTCTGTCGCTACATCTGTAAGTGCAAGTTAAAGCTCTACTATGCAAAGCGAAAGCCATTTATCAACAACATCCAGAAACGCCGCCGGCTTCTCTGGGCCCGAGATCATCTAAGATGGACTGATGCAAAGTGGAAAAGTGTTCTGTGGTCTGACGAGTCCACATTTCAAATTGTTTTTGGAAATATTCGACATGGTGTCATTCGGACCTAAGGGGAAGCGAACCATCCAGACTGTTATCGACGCAAAGTTCAAAAGCCAGCATGTGTGATGGTATGGGGGTGCATTAGTGCCCAAGGCATGGGTAACTTAGTGAAGTGAAGTGAATTATATTTATATAGCGCTTTCCTCAAGTGACTCAAAGCACTTTTACATAGTGACACCCAATATCTAAGTTACATTTAAAGCAGTGTGGGTGGCACTGGGAGCAGGTGGGTAAAGTGTCTTGCCCAAGGACACAACAGCAGTAACTAGGATGGCACAAGCGGGAATCGAATATTCCACATCCAGTCATCCGGACCAAAGGGAAAGCGAACCATCCAGACTGTTATCGACGCAAAGTTCAAAAGTCAGCATCTGTGATGGTATGGGGGTGCATTAGTGCCCAAGGCATGGGTAACTTACACATCTGTGAAGGCACCATTAATGCTGAAAGGTACATACAGGTTTTGGAACAACATATGCTGCCATCTAAGCGCCGTCTTTTTCATGGACGCCCCTGTTTATTTCAGCAAGACAATGCCAAGCCACATTCGACCGTGTTACAACAGCGTGGCTTTGTAAAAAAAAGAGTGCGGGTACTTTCCTGGCCCGCCTGCAGTCCAGACCTGTCTCTATGGAAAATGTGTGGCGCATTATGAAGCGTAAAATACGACAGCGGAGACCCCGGACTGTTGAAGGACTGAAGCTCTACATAAAACAAGAATGGGAAAGAATTCCACTTTCAAAGCTTCAACAATTAGTTTCCTCATTTCCCAAACGTTTATTGAGTGTTGTTAAAAGAAAAGGTGATGTAACAAAGTGGTGAACATGCCCTTTCCCAACTACTTTGGCACGTGTTGCAGCCATGAAATTCTAAGTTAATTATTATTTGCAAAATAAAAATAAAGTTTGAACATCAAATATGTTGTCTTTGTAGCATATTCAACTGAATATGGCTTGAAAAGGATTTGCAAATCATTGTATTCTGTTTATATTTACATCTAACACAATTTCCCAACTCATATGGAAACGGGGTTATTAGATGGCACAGTACAGTACATATTCCGTACAATTGACCACTAAATGGTAACACTCGAAAAAGTTTTTCCAACTTGTTAATCAACTCATGGTCATGAAATGTTAAACTTCCATAGATTACATATTCAGGGACACCAGTTAAACTATGTCAAGTATTTAGTTATTTATTTGTATTTAATTGGGGACGGATTTTAACACACATCTTTAAAGGGGAAAAAAGACGGATTTCCGACTATACGTGGAAAAATCACACGCCTGACGCACTTTTTTTTGGGAAAGGGTCGGTACACGCCGGCGCTGTTAATAAACCCCAGAGTTTCATTGTCAAACATTTTTCACACATTTATTCATGTCACACATTCCCAGATTAAATGTCGAATTTTCCACTCGGCGCTGACATGGAGGGACAGCCGAGTGAAATAAGCGCCCGCCACCTGTAGTCCGCCGCCATCCATTTATCTGACAGAGCTGATAAACGGCGAGCGGCGTCCCACTCATCTTGAGATCGCAGGCGAGCTCCAGAGTGTCTTCCACGATGGCGCTGACACATGGCGAGACGCGGCCTATTAGCGCCGACGTCACTCACTCGCCGAGCGGGGCGGAGGTGGGGGGGGGGGGGGGGGGAGTTTGAAAGGAGCTGTCGCACCTGCGGACACTTGAGGATCTTATCCTAGTCGTCACTGACAGTGTGATGAGGTGTCTGCCCGTAACGAATAAGAAGTGGGAGTGGGCTCCCACTGCCAAAGATCCAACTTTAAACTGCAGCTATCAACGTGACAAAAAAAAAACAAAAAAAAAAAACAACCAAACAATGCCAGCGCTCTAACCACTCCCCGAAATGTGGGTTTATTCCCCCTCTCAGCGAGTGGAGAGCGCCAAGACTTTATCGCTCAAATATGTTTGTTTGGTTTCCATCAGACTCCGTGGCGGGAGCGACATCTTCGTTTCATTAGAGATGTCATTTGGTTTGCACTGACAGTCCTTTATTTGCACCCCCAGCTGCTGTGGAGTGGCAGCAGACGGTGTTCATCATCCTGGCCGGGGCCAGACGTCATCCATTAAGGATTCATGCTGTCGGGCTTTGTTGTTTACACGCTTTTGGCAGCGGAAGAGTGCGTCGCATTATCATTATTGCGGGCTCTGAGACTTGATGTGATTAATGCCGGCGATGTATGACATAGGTGAAGTTTATTGCTGGTGGCGTTATAAAGTGCTGGTGTTCCATCGGCCTGCACTCAGCTGGGATTTAGCGCGTTTGGTGGGAAACTTTTGCTCACTTTGCGGCTTGTTTGAGTCCTTTTGTTGTGCAAGGTTGCACAGAAACATGTATTCAAGTCCCAATCGGGGGATCTGTCCGTTATTTCGTTGACTAAAAATTTGAGATATCTCCATTAGAAACAACGTAAACAGGAATAATTTGTTCTAGCCTCGACAAAAGTCCCTATTTTTAAGAAAATGCACACTTTGAAGACACTATAATGCAGGGGAACATTATCAGCAGACCTATGTAAGCGTCAATATATACCTTGATGGTGCAGAAAAAAGTCCATATATTTTTTTTAACCGATTTCCGAAGGGTGGAGTGCCATCTCCGGGTTGGGGAGGAGACCCTGCCCCAAGTGGAGGAGTTCAAGTACCTAGGAGTCTTGTTCACGAGTGGGGGAAGAGTGGATCGTGAGATCGACAGGCGGATCGGTGCGGCGTCTTCAGTAATGCGGACGTTGTACCGATCCGTTGTGGTGAAGAAGGAGCTGAGCCGGAAGGCAAAGCTCTCAATTTACCGGTCGATCTACGTTCCCATCCTCACCTATGGTCATGAGCTTTGGGTCATGACCGAAAGGATAAGATCACGGGTACAAGCGGCCCAAATGAGTTTGGGTCTCTCCCTTAGAGATAGGGTGAGAAGCTCTGCCATCCGGGAGGAACTCAAAGTAAAGCCGCTGCTCCTCCACATGGAGAGGAGCCAGATGAGGTGGTTCGGGCATCTGGTCAGGATGCCACCCGAACGCCTCCCTAGGGAGGTGTTTAGGGCACGTCCAACCGGTAGGAGGCCACGGGGAAGACCCAGGACACGTTGGGAAGACTATGTCTCCCGGCTGGCCTGGGAACGCCTCGGGATCCCCCGGGAAGAGCTAGACGAAGTGGCTGGGGAGAGGGAAGTCTGGGTTTCCCTGCTTAGGCTGTTGCCCCCGCGACCCGACCTCGGATAAGCGGAAGATGATGGATGGATGGATGGATTTCCGAACTCTAAATGGGTGAATTTTGGCCAATTAAACGCCTTTCTGTTTATCGCGCTGGAGGCGATGACGTCAGAACGTGACGTCGCCGAGGTAACACACCCACCATTTTCATTTTCAACACATTACAAACACCGGGTCTCAGCTCTGTTATTTTCCGTTTTTTGGACTATTTTTTGGAACCTTGGACACATCATGCCTCGTCGGTGTGTTGTCGGACATCTCTACTAAAAAAGTTAGTCTTAGTTATCGACCTATTTTCCCTGGACTAAAACGGGCCTTGTTGTGAATTTGGTTTTGGAGAAGCTCTGCAATAACTTTAAAAAAAGTGGTTTCAAGACAACTTCAAAGATGTGTTATACTTGATGTTTAGTCGAGAACATTTACTGTAATTTTAGTCGACTAAGATGTTGAGGGAATATGTCAACTAAAACTTCATCAATTTAGATGAGAAACAATGAAAAACTAAAATGAAATAAAACACTATTGACAGTAACTAAGACAAACATTTGTAGTCAATAAAATTAAAACTGATGCCGATTGTAAATTCCATCCATCCATTCAGATAGAGATAGTCTTCCCAAAGAGGCATTCGGGTGGCATCCTGACCAGATGCCCGAACCACCTCACCTGGCTTGTTGGATCCACTATGGACTGGACTCTCACTATTATGTCAGATCCACTATGGACTGGACTCTCACTATTATGTCAGATCCACTATGGACTGGACTCTCACTATTATGTTAGATCCACTATGGACTGGACTCTCACTATTATGTTAGATCCACTATGGACTGGACTCTCACTATTATGTTAGATCCACTATGGACTGGACTCTCACTATTATGTCAGATCCACTATGGACTGGACTCTCACTATTATGTTAGATCCACTATGGACTGGACTCTCACACTATTATGTTAGATCCACTATGGACTGGACTCTCACACTATTATGTTAGATCCACTATGGACTGGACTCTCACTATTATGTTAGAACCACTATGGACTGGACTCTCACTATTATGTTAGATCCACTATGGACTGGACTCTCACTATTATGTTAGAACCACTATGGACTGGACTCTCACTATTATGTTAGATCCACTATGGACTGGACTCTCACTATTATGTCAGATCCACTATGGACTGGACTCTCACTATTATGTCAGATCTACTATGGACTGGACTCTCACTATTATGTTAGATCCACTATGGACTGGACTCTCACTATTATGTCAGATCCACTATGGACTGGACTCCCACTATTATGTCAGATCTACTATGGACTGGACTCTCACTATTATGTTAGATCCACTATGGACTGGACTCTCACTATTATGTTAGATCCACTATGGACTGGACTCTCACTATTATGTTAGATCCACTATCGACTGGACTCTCACTATTATGTCAGATCCACTATGGACTGGACTCTCACTATTATGTTAGATCCACTATGGACTGGACTCTCACTATTATGTTGGATCCACTATGGACTGGACTCTCACTATTATGTTAGATCCACTATGGACTGGACTCTCACTATTATGTCAGATCCACTATGGACTGGACTCTCACACTATTATGTTAGATCCACTATGGACTGGACTCTCACTATTATGTTAGATCCACTATGGACTGGACTCTCACTATTATGTTAGATCCACTATGGACTGGACTCTCACTATTATGTTGGATCCACTATGGACTGGACTCTCACTATTATGTTAGATCCACTATGGACTGGACTCTCACTATTATGTCAGATCCACTATGGACTGGACTCTCACTATTATGTTCGATCCACTATGGACTGGACTCTCACTATTATGTTGGATCCACTATGGACTGGACTCTCACTATTATGTTAGATCCACTATGGACTGGACTCTCACTATTATGTTAGATCCACTATGGACTGGACTTTCACAATGCAGCCTATCTAAGCTGCATTGGGGCAGAAGGCGGGGTACCATACAGATTGTTCCTAATGAAACATCACAATACCTAACCTCAAACAGTCGTCCTTACCGGTGTTGTTGGTGTGCTTGTTCCCCAGCAGGCTCCATCCCGGGGGAAGCGGGATGTGCTGGAGGGCCAGGGCCAGACTCTCATCCAGACGCTCGCACTCCCGCACTGGGATGTGACTCTGGTCCAGGAGCAGCGCCGCGTCCAGGCCGTCGGTCCGGCCCACCGTGCTCACCTGGGCGGAGAAACCGGGAATTTGACCACCTCCGTTTTGGGAACGCTGCCTGAGGACTCACCAGGAACTGCGCCATGTCGAAGGCCAGGTCCTGGACGAAGCTGAAGCGGTGCTCGGCCAGAGGAGCCGGGTGCGTCTTCAGATCCCCGCGGGCCTCCGGGTCACCGCAGGGGAGCGAGCACAGGGTGACCGACACTTCCTCGCAACAGTCGTGAGCTACAGGACACAAGGAAAGGTGCGTTGAAGCCATTTGTCATTAAAACCCCAACACTTCAATCACTTAATAGTGAGCTACCATAAACCGCCATGTGTACCGTATTTACCGACAATAAACCTTAAAGGTACTGGCTTTGGGTGCCGGCCCAGTCACGTAATATCTACAGCTTTTCACACGCACAAGTGAATGCAAGGCATACTTGGTCAACAGCCATACAGGTCACACTGAGGGTGGCCGTATAAACAACTTTAACACTGTTACAAATATGCGCCACACTGTGAAGCTACACCAAACAAGAATGACAAACACATTTCGGGAGAACATCCGCACCGTAACAAGTGAAGTGAATTATATTTATATAGCGCTTTTCTCAAGTGACTCAAAGCGCTTTTTAAATAGTGAAACCCAATATCTAAGTTACATTCAAACCAGTGTGGGTGACACTGGGAGCAGGTGGGTAAAGTGTCTTGCCCAAGGACACAACGGCAGTGACTATGATGGCGGCAGCGGGAATCGAACCTGCAACCCTCAAGTTGCTGGCACGGCCACTCTACCAACCAAGCTAAACACATACCCGGAACCCCTTGCAGCACTAACTCTTCGGGGACGCTACAATATACACTCCCTTCTACCCCGTAAATCAACCTGTACATTAGGCGTGTGGGGTTAAAAGGCACACTGAAGATTTTAGGGAAAATGAAAGGATTTTAAGTGCGATTTATAGTCCGAAAAATGCGGTATTTATTCGCGGAGATATTAAGTGAATTAAAAAAAATAGGGAAGCCTTCCCTGCTTAGGCTGCTGCCCCCGCGACCCAAACTCGGATAAGCGGAGGAAGATGGATGAATGGAAGGATGGATATTCATTTCTCGCGTGTTTCTAGCTGCTTTTTTTTTTTAATTATTTTTACAATGAGGAAGGTGTCATTCTGGCGTCACATAACCCAGAAAGCATGAGGAAGTCAGGCTTTATTATTTCAGAGCGACTGAGAGAGAAGAAGTAATCAATGATTAATCACCTTCCCCGTCCTCCATTTGAAGCAAATATGTGTTGGACTGAAGAGATAACTTTGACTCTTTCATGTTTTCTTTTGAAGCAAAAGCTGTTTGAACTTTTACAAAGTATTTCACCTTATGTCTTTAAAAAAAAGAAAAATTAGTAGAAGCGTGAGTGAGCGAACATCGAAACCGGGGTTCGGCAACCTTTGCTATTTCTGAAAGGAAATACTAAAAAGGACGACTGTGAGGCAGTGAATGTGTACAGGCTCATTTCTGAGTAATGATCTCAACAATGTTAGTGATAATCCCAGTTTTTGCAGAAGCAATAGAATACTTCCGGGTGTCCTAGTGCAATAATTCGGTACAGTTTGGGTTTCACCCACACAATTTCTACCAATATCAGCGATACTCTCCTCTGTGTCTTTTCTAGGCATTCCTTTATGCAGAGTTGAATGTTTTTGCAGTCATTTTTGGAATTCTGAGGTAGTCAAGCACTCACACAAATGCATATAAATGTAATTTCTCAACATTTGCAGCCCATATAGAATACACAAATAAGGGCAGGGACGAACTATTGCCGCTTTCTTACTATGTAGTACTCGTTTTAACTTGGCTCCAGTTACTTTGGGTGGTTTTTCGATTTATTTATTTTTTCCCAACATGTGGCTGTTAACTACGGTAAAGAAATCATTTGAAAACAAATATTGTTAGTTTATTTTTCTAATTATTATTATTATTTTTAAAAACTAAATGTATTCAAGAGGAGATTGAGGGCCACTGCAGCAAAGTATGAACTGTGGAGTATGTTACCGTAGCGGACAGAAATGAGGTATGGCAACAGGGTACGCTAATGTTAGTTAGCATGTGTGAGCTAAAAAAAAATATTGCCCAAAATGAGAAAACTAGCACATTTTATTCGTGCAAAATTGATAACATTGTAATAATTATTTTTGGACGAATATTTTTGTTCCCAGACAAGTCTATAAGCCGCAGGTGTACACATTGAAACATGAAATATTTACACAGTCGTCTACTGTAAAAGTCATTGAGCGCAGTATTTGTCCCACGCCGCTGCCTTTTGTGGTCCGTTAGTGGTGGTGGATTTCCATTCTTTGTGTTGTTTGTCTGTCTCCTTTTTTGATAGCCCGGTTGATCGGCTTAGGATGTGGGGCCGCGTCTTGTGCATTTTGTCTTTTCTGCTAATGATAACGGTGAGTCCATATGGCGCTAAATGGCTTACTAAATGATTGCGTGTGTGGGTTTGATTTAATGTGAAGTTTCTTTAATTGGCCCATCATGACCCGTTCACTGGTTTAAATGTAACTTAGATATTGGGTTTCACTATTAAATCATGCGCTTTGAGTCACTAGAGAAAAGCGCTATATAAATATAATTCACTTCACTTTAAATAGACCTCCTTTTTAGACCAGTTGATCTGCCGCTTCTTTTCTTTCTCCTATGTCCCCCCCTCCCTTGTGGAGGGGGTCCGGTCCGATGACCATGGATGAAGTACTGGCTGTCCAGAGTCGAGACCCAGGATGGACCGCTCGTCGGGACCCAGGATGGACCGCTCGCCTGTATCGGTTGGGGACATCTCTACGCTGCTGATCCGCTTGAGATGGTTTCCTGTGGACGGGACTCTCGCTGCTGTCTTGGATCCGCTTGAACTGAACTCTCGCGGCTGTGTTGGAGCCACTATGGATTGAACTTTCACAGTATCATGTTAGACCCGCTCGACATCCATTGCTTTCGGTCCCCTAGAGAGGGGGGGTTGCCCACATCTGAGGTCCTCTCCAAGGTTTCTCATAGTCAGCATTGTCACTGGCGTCCCACTGGATGTGAATTCTCCCTGCCCACTGGGTGTGAGTTTTCCTTGCCCTTTTGTGGGTTCTTCCGAGGATGTTGTAGTCGTAATGATTTGTGCAGTCCTTTGAGACATTTGTGATTTGGGGCTATATAAATAAACATTGATTGATTGATTGATTCACTTCACTTCTGCCGGGTGCAACGAAGGCAAGGAAAAGTGTGTGTGTGTGTGTTTGCGAAATAGACGTCATCAGAGCCAGGACAAACAGGCTCAGAGACAGCTTCTTTCCCACAGCTGTCACCATCTTGAACTCTAACTAATAATAAACCATTCACCCCAATCCAATATCCTACCCTAGTACCCTACTGTGCAATATCACCCCTCGAGTGCAATACATGATTGTTATTTATTACGACTAGGCTGAGGAGTGTGATCCTATGATAGTTGGAACACACCCTCCGGTTCTTATAGAGAGGAACCACCACCCCCGGTCTGCCAATCCAGAGGTACCGCCCCCCTATGTCCACGCAATACTGCAGAGTCTTGTCAACCAAGACAGCCCAACAGCATCCAGATGATATTACTGGGGTAAATATATTTGATCTATGGTATTTAAGTGTTGCTGTATGACTGTAGACTACTCCAGCAGACTTCCACTCAAGCTAGCTAGCTGTTCCTGTACTTGTTAAATATCTCTAGCAAGCTATGTTCCTGTACCACCACAGTCTCATAAAGAACCGAAAATATTTTTCCGTTAGCCGTGATGCTAATTTTCTCTATGTTAAATCCCATTCATTTATGCTAACAACATTAGCGATCCGAATTGACCTTTTTTGTCATCCGTAAATAGCAAATACTTAAAGGGGAACATTATCAGCAGACCTATGTAAGCGTCAATATATACCTTGATGGTGCAGAAAAAAGACCATCTATTTTTTTAACCGATTTCCGAACTCTAAATGGGTGAATTTTGGCAAATTAAACGCCTTTCTGTTTATGGCGCTGGAGGCGATGACGTCAGAATGTGACGTCACCGAGGTAACACACCCACCATTTTCATTTTCAACACATTACAAACACCGGGTCTCAGCTCTGTTATTTTCCCTTTTTTTTACTATTTTTTGGAACCTTGGAGACATCATGCCTGGTGGGTGTGTTGTCGGAGGGTGTAACAACACTAACAGGGAGGGATTCAAGTTGCACCACTGGCAAGAAATCTGCCGCCAGACCCCCATTGAATGTACCAGAGTGTCTCCACATTTGACCGGTGATGCTAAGACAGACATGGCACAGAGATGTATGGATAACCTGCAGATGCATTTGCAACGATAGTCAACGAAATCACAAAGGTGAGTTTTGTTGATGTTGACTGCCAGCTAATCAATGCTAACATGCTACGCTAATCGATGCTAACATGCTATTTAAAGCAGACATGGCACAGAGATGTATGGATAACCTGTAGATGCTTTTGCAACTATAAAGTCAACGAAATCACAAAGGTGAGTTTTGTTGATGTTGACTGCCAGCTAATCGATGCTAACATGCTACGCTAATCGATGCTATCATGCTATTTAAAGCAGACATGGAACAGAGATGTATGGATAACCTGTAGATGCTTTTGCAACTATATTACGTTTCCTTCCACCCACATTTAATGCGAAACAAACACTTACCAATCGACGGATTTAAGTTGCTCCAGTGTCAAAAGATGTGAAAGTCCTGATCGTTTGGTCCGCACATTTTACCGGCGATTCTAACGCAGCTACTCGGCCATGCTATGACTATGAATAGCGTCAATAGCTATTAGCTCAATAGCTTCAGTTTCTTCTTCAATATTTTCATACTCCAACCATCTGTTTCAAAACATGCGTAATCTGTTGAATCGCTTTGATCGCTGAAATACGAGTTTGAATCCGAGCTAATGTCGCTATATCTTGCTGTGGTATTCCCATTGTTTGTTTACATTGGCAGCACTGTGTGACGTCACAGGGAAATGGACAGTGTCTTCGCAGAGAGACGAAAATAAGGCACTTTAAAGCTTTATTTAGGGATATTCCGAGACCGGTAAAATTTTGAAGAAAACTTCAAAAAGTACAACAAGCCACTGGGAACTGATTTTCATTGTTTTTAACCCTTTTGAAATTGTGATAATGTTCCCCTTTAATCAAAACGTGTAGTTTCCTCTGCCTTCTGTTCTCATAAAAGAATGATGGTTATATTTTTATTTAGCATGCTGATTGAGTCTCCATTTATTCATCCAGCCTATTTCTATTCATTTGTCCATCAGTAAAATATTTTTTAAAGACTACTCCGATTGTTTAGCTGACTATTTGTGTCTGAGTTTGGCATTGCATTAGTTGTTGTTTTACAGGCTTCTCATCTTTTTCCACATAATAAGATGGACCGTGTCCAATTTTGATGAATCAAAAAAATGGTCATAATGTCCGAACTTCCCGAGTTTAATTCCCGTGGTAAATTTCCAGAAAGTCTCCGCAAATTTACCGGAAACTTTCCAAACCCCAAAAAGACAAATGTCACAAGTAAAGAAGGAGTTTTATTCTGCGTGGACCGATTCCTGGACGACGACGTGTGACGCCCACAGACATTTTCCAGACAAATGCTCAAAAGAACTCACATATTTCAAAGTACAGAGGTACCTCAACTTAGGTTATGTCTGCACTATGCGCCTTAAACGGATAATCATTTCGCCTTGGCCACACTAAATCATCGTTTACGGTTCCCCTCCTTGGACAATCTGGAAGCCTGCCCTTCCCCCTTGGATGCAGATTTTTGTTTTTGCCGCCCAGTTTTTTTTTTTTTAATTAGTATTTATTATTTAATAATAAAAAAAATGATATGTTTTAACTGCTGATGCAGACTTATTTATTTTTAAATGCGCCGAAAAAAAGACTGTTTTGTACACTGTTGAGGTGTTTCAATGCCCAGTCGTGCTCTTGTGCAGTGGTTCTCTATCCCCTGTGAACATTTTTTTTAATTCAAGTACCCCCTAATCAGAGCAAAGCATTTTTGGTGGAAAAAAAAGAGATAAAGAAGTAAAATACAGCACTATGTCATCAGTTTCTGATTCATTAAATTGTATAACAGTGCAAAATATTGCTTGTTTGTAGTGGTCTTTATTAAACTATTTGGAAAAATATATATAAAATAACTAAATTACTTGTTGAAAAATAAACAAGTGATTCAATTATAAATAAATATTTCTACACATAGAAGTAATCATCAACTTAAAGTGCCCTCTTTGGGGATTGTAATAGAGATCCATCTGGATTCATCAACTTAATTCTAAACATTTCTTAAAAAAATATATATATTTTTTTTGTTTGTTTTTTTTGGTCCTGTCCAGCTTCTCAGGCAAATCATATAGTTGATGTAGATCCATATCGGCTGTTCAGATTATTTTACAAAACAGAAGTGTAGGATACTTCTGTTGTTGCCTTATTTGAATTTGACTTTATTAAATGTATTTTTACTAGGGGTGGGCAAATTAATGCGTTAATTACGCGTTAACTCATCAATCTATTAAAGCCGACAATTATTTTATCGCACATTTGCGTATGTTGTTTACATGCTTTTATTTTGTTAACGCCTTTTCTTAACAAGATGGCATCTCCCGGATGTACTTCGGCGTGGAGGGGCTCTTGGTAAAGATGGAACATTTGGCAAAAATAGCGGACAATTCTGCAAATGTCCTGGCTGGCTTACAGCGTGGTCACTCCGGGATCACTTACGACCGCCAGACAATTCTGGATGTGGATAGATCGGGCCGTTTTGGACTGAATGAGGCGTGCTTGCTAGACCAGCTAGCTAGCATGGGAATACTTTGCCGGCTACATGTGAAGCAGCGGAGTATATGTGTTGTCTGTCTATTTATGAATAATGCAGACCAGGAGTGTTGGCTGAGTTCTTAACGTTTGCTTTCAGAGCGTGCATATCACCATGAATTGATTAACGTGGACCCCGACTTAAACAAGTTGAAAAACGTATTCGGGTGTTACCATTTAGTGGTCAATTGTACGGAATATGTACTGAACTGTACAATCTACTAATAAAAGTATCAATCAATCAACAACATACAAGATGTCGTCATGGCGACACAACCTATACCGGGCTACCGCGCATGCTCGTCACTCCTGTTGCATGCTGGGTAGGGTAGTTCTTTTATTCCCTGGCTCATAACATCACAATATAGTACCATGTATATGATGCCTTCAGTTTATCAAAGCACCAAGCAAACAATGGGAAAATTCCCATCATATCAATTCCTAGATATGGTCATCATTATTTTAAGTGCACTACGCAGAATAAACACAACATTATTAATATTGCTACTACGGATCATTTGATCCAAAATTCCCTAAAACAGCCCACTACCTATAATATAGGTTTTGTAAACATAAGATCCCTGATAAAAAAAATGTTTCTGCTGTTACCTCAGAAATTGCCTGTTCAGATGTTATGATTGTGGCTCAGAGATTTGTATGTAGATTATATTTATTTTCCATAACAAACAGGATAACTTAAATACCCTGGCAGTGGCAATAAGCTTAAATGTTTGCATTTAAATTTTTTGAGTTGATTTTCCTAAAATATGCTATTTAACTGCTACTGTTTAACAAGGACTGATTTAAATTGTGTTTGCACAACAAATGTTTTGGCGCTTTTCATGTGGGAGAATATTCCAATAAAGGTGCACTACACACTACTTTTGAATTCATTATTGGGCTTTGCGTATACAATGCAGTTAATCACGATTAATCGGAGAAATAGTGCGATTAACTTCGATTAAAATTTTTAATCGTTGCCCAGCCTTAATTTATATTATCATTTGGTGCAGCCCGGCCGGAGCAGGAGGGGATGGAAATAGGAAAAAAAGGAAGACAGAAGGGGGAAATTGTGGGGATAAGAGGAGGGATTAGACAGAAAGACAAAAACAACAACAGCAAATACAACAATAACAATAGAACAACACCAGCACATACAATATGTACAAATATGATCGTAAAAGTGATAGCAAATAAGCAGTTAGTGAAATAAATAATAATATAGTAATGACAATGAGCATTTTTACACTAAAACTGGAGCAATACAAATACCAATGGAAAAAGCGCTATTGATCATGAAGTGAATTATATTTATATAGCGCTTTTCTCTAGCAACTCAAAGCACTTTACATAGTGAAACTCAATATCGAAGTTACATTTTAAAGCAGTGTGGGTGGCACTGTGAGCAGGTGGGTAAAGTGCCTTGCCCAAGGACACAACGGCAGTGACTAGGATGGCGGAAGCGGGAATCGAACCTGCAACCCTCGAGTTGCTGGCACGGCCACTCTACCAACCGATAGTTTACTTCTATTATCAACAATACAGTTGTTCAAATGCAACAATACGTCTACATAATGATAGCTAGAAAGATAATAAGAAAAAAAAAGGAATACCAAAAGATGAAGGGGAAGAGAGAAAGGCAACCTATATTAATCTTGTAGATTGTTATAGTAACAATGGCTTAAGCTCTGTCAATATGCCTTGTGTTACCCACAAAGAAATCTTTAACATCAATATTTATGGAACATGTCCACAAAACATCCAGCTGTCAATACTGAATATTGCATTGTTGTATTCATATTTTGTTGAAGTATTCCTGGGGGTACCTGGAGGTATGCCAAGGGGTACCCCTAGGGGTACGCATACCCCCATTTGAGAACCACTGCTCTAGAGTGTGTTCCAACTATAGTGGGATCACAATCTCAGCCTTCCCGGTAAGGTTTATTCAGGTGTACTGGAGAGGAGGCTACGCCGGATAGTCCAACCTCGGATTCAGGAGGAACAGTGTGGTTTTCGTCCTGGTCGTGGAACTGTGGACCAGCTCTATACTCTGGGCAGGGTTCTTGAGGGTGCATGGGAGTTTGCCCAACCAGTCTACATGTGCTTTGTGGACTTGGAGAAGGCATTGGACCGTGTCCCTCGGGAAGTCCTGTGGGGAGTGCTCAGAGAGTATGGGGTATCGGACTGTCTGATTGTGGCGGTCCACTCCCTGTATGATCAGTGTCAGAGCTTGGTCCGCATTGCCGGCAGTAAGTCGAACACATTTCCAGTGAGGGTTGGACTCCGCCAAGGCTGTCCTTTGTCACCCATTCTGTTCATAACTTTTATGGACAGAATTTCTAGGCGCAGTCAAGGTGTTGAGGGGTTCTGGTTTGGTGGCTGCAGGATTAGGTCTCTGCTTTTTGCAGATGATGTGGTCCTGATGGCTTCATCTGAAACGGGATCTTTAGCTCTCGCTGGATCGGTTCGCAGCCGAGTGTGAAGCGACCGGATTGAGAATCAGCACCTCCAAGTCCGAGTCCATGGTTCTCGCCCGGGAAAGGGTGGAGTGCCATCTCCGGGTTTTTGAAACAGATACCGATAGTTTCCGGTATTACATTTATCAACAACATCCAGAAACGCCGCCGGCTACTCTGGACCCGAGATCATCTAAGACGGACTGATGCAAATTGGAAAAGTGTTCTGTGGTCTGACGAGTCCACATTTCAAATTGTTTTTGGAAATATTCGATACCGTGTCATCCGGACTAAAGGGGAAGCGAACCATCCAGACTTTTATCAATGCAAAGTTCAAAAGCCAGCATCTGTGATGGTATGCATTAATTAGTGCCCAAGGCATGGGTCACTTACACATCTGTGAAGGCACCATTAATGCTGAAAGGTTAAAAGAAAAGGTAATCTAACACAGTGGTGAACATGCCCTTTCCCAACTACGAAGTTAATTATTATTTGCAAAAACAAAAAATAAAGTTTATGTGTTTAATTTTTTGGGGCGGTCTAGCTCGGTTGGTAGAGTGGCTGTGCCAGCAACTTGAGGGTTGCAGGTTCGATTCCCGCTTCCGCCATCCTAATCAGTGCTGTTGTGTCCTTGGGCAAGACACTTTACCCACCTGCTCTCAGTGCCACCCACACTGGTTTAAATGTAACTTAGATATTGGGTCCGGGTTGGGGAGGAGACCCTGCCCCAAGTGGAGGAGTTCAAGTACCTAGGAGTCTTGTTCACGAGTGAGGGAAGAGTGGATCGTGAGATCGACAGGCGGATCGGTGCGGCGTCTTCAGTAATGCGGACGTTGTATCGATCCGTTGTGGTGAAGAAGGAGCTGAGCCGGAAGGCAAAGCTCTCAATTTACCGGTCGATCTACGTTCCCATCCTCACCTATGGTCATGAGCTTTGGGTCATGACCGAAAGGATAAGATCACGGGTACAAGCGGCCCAAATGAGTTTCCAGGTCTCTCCCTTAGAGATAGGGTGAGAAGCTCTGCCATCCGGGAGGAACTCAAAGTAAAGCCGCTGCTCCTCCACATGGAGAGGAGCCAGATGAGGTGGTTCGGGCATCTGGTCAGGATGCCACCCGAACGCCTCCCTAGGGAGGTGTTTAGGGCACGTCCAACCGGTAGGAGGCCACGGGGAAGACCCAGGACACGTTGGAAAGACTATGTCTCCCGGCTGGCCTGGGAACGCCTCGGGATCCCCCGGGAAGAGCTAGACGAAGTGGCTGGGGAGAGGGAAGTCTGGGTTTCCCTGCTTAGGCTGCTGCCCCCGTGACCCGACCTCGGATAAGCGGAAGAAGATAGATGGATGGATGCTCTAGAGTGTTTCTGTGTAGTATTTCTCCAGCCGGGGTCATGTGGGGACATAAACTATGGTATTTCCAGCACATCCCCCCTGTTCTGCAGCAACTCCACTGGCTCGCCATCCAACACCGTACCCAATTTCAAATAATTCTCCTCACTTTCAAAGCCATCCACATCTGCTCCGTGTCACCACGCTCTCCCAGTCCCTAAGATCCTTGTCCTGTGTCAATCTCACTGTCCCCTTATATAAACTGTCTACCACGGGTGCCCCAGCCTTCAGCCGATCATCCTTGGAACTCGCTACCACCAGACCTTTGCAATTAGGACTCAATTTCCCTCTTCAAAGCAAGACTGGAAACAAACCAATTCCTGACTGTGTGTTCACTGTAAATGTTATCTATCTCTGTTGTTGTTGTTGTTTTTATCCAATTGATTTTATTGTTTAGTTTTTTGTACGGTGTCCTTGAGGTGTCTTATAAGTAAAATGTATTATTATTAGAGATGTCCGATAATGGCTTTTTTTGCCGATATCCGATATTGTCCAACTCTTAATTACCGATTCTGATATCAACCGATGCCGATATATACAGCGGTGGAATGAACACATTGTTATGTCTAATGTTGTTGTGATGCCCCGCTGGATGCATTAAACAATGTAACAAGGTATTCTCTCTTCTATATTTATATAGCGCTTTTCTCTAGTGACTTAAAGCGCTTTTTACATAGTGAAACCCAATATCTAAGTTACATTTAAACCAGTGTGGGTGGCACTGGGAGCAGGTGGGTAAAGTGTCTTGCCCAAGGACACAACGGCAGTGACTCGGATGGCGGAAGCGGGAATCGAACCTGCAACCCTCAAGTTGCTGGCACAGCCACTCTACCAACCGAGCTATGCCGCCTAAAAAAAAAACCAACTCAAATTATGGAAAAAAAATGCCAACATGGCACTGCCATATTTATTATTCAAGTCACAAAGTGCATTATTTTTTTTAAGATGCCTCAAAACAGCAGCTTGGAATTTGGGACATGCTCTCCCTGAGGGAGCATGAGGAGGTGGAGGTGGGGGGAAGGGTTTAAGGGATAGTGGGGGGTGTATATTGTAGCGTCCCGGAAGAGTTAGTGCTGCAAGGGATTCTGGGTATTTGTTATGTTGTGTCACGATACGGATGTTCTCCCGAAATGTGTTTTGTCCTTCTTGTTTGGTGTGGGTTCACAGTGTGGCGCATATTTGTAACAGTGTTAAAGTTGTTTATACGGCCACTCTCAGTGTGACCTGTATGGCTGTTGACAAAGTATGCCTTGCATTCACTTGTGTGTGTGAAAAGCCGTAGATATTATGTGACTGGGCTGGCACGCCCCCATATATTGTTGTCTGGGTGGAAATCGGGAGAAATTCGGAGACTGGTTGCCACGGGAGATTTTTGGGAGGGGCACTGAAATTTTGGAGTCTCGCGGGAAAATTGGGAGGGTTGGCAAGTATGACTGGGAGAGGCAACTGCTCTTTACGTCCGTGTACCACTCCGTTCAGCTGCGTTTTAAAAAGTCATGAATATTACTTTTTGAAACGGATACCGATAATTTCCGGTATTACATTTATCAACAACATCCAGAAACGCCGCCGGCTTCTCTGGACCCGAGATCATCTAAGATGGACTGATGCAAATTGGAAAAGTGTTCTGACGAGTCCCCATTTCAAATTGTTTTTGGAAATATTCGATATCGTGTCATCCGGACCAAAGGGGAAGCGAATCATCCAGACTGTTATCGACGCAAAGTTCAAAAGCCAGCATCAGTGATGGTATGGGGGTGCATTAGTGCCCAAGGCATGGGTAACTTACACATCTGTGAAGGCACCATTAATGCTGAAAGGTTAAAAGAAAAGGTGATGCAACACAGTGGTGAACATGCCCTTTCCCAACTACGAAGTTAATTATTATTTGCAAAAACAAAAAATAAAGTTTATGTGTTTATTTTTTTGGGGCGGTTTAGCTCGGTTGGTAGAGTGGCCGTGCCAGCAACTTGAGGGTTGCAGGTTCAATTCCCGCTTTTGCCAACCTAGTCACTGCCGTTGTGTCCTTGGGCAAGGCACTTTACCCACCTGCTCCCAGTGCCACCCACACTGGTTTGAATGTAACTTAGATATTGGGTTTCACTATGTAAAGCGCTTTGAGTCACTAGAGAAAAAGCGCTATATAAATATAATTCACTTCACAAATATCTTCTTTGTAGTGCATTCAACTGAATATGGGTTGAAAAGGATTTGCAAATCATTGTATTCTGTTTATATTTACATCTAACACAATTTCCCAAGGGCTTCACGGTGGCAGAGGGGTTAGTGCGTCTGCCTCACAATACGAAGGTCCTGCAGTCCTGGGTTCAAATCCAGGCTCGGGATCTTTCTGTGTGGAGTTTTTGCATGTTCTCCCCGTGAATGCGTGGGTTCCCTCCGGGTACTCCGGCTTCCTCCCACCTCCCAAGACATGCACCTGGGGATAGGCCCCTCCCACCTCCAAAGACATGCACCTGGGGATAGGTTGATTGGCAACACTAAATGGTCCCTAGTGTGTGAATGTGAGTGTGAATGTTGTCTGTCTATCTGTGTTGGCCCTGTGATGAGGTGGCGACTTGTCCAAAGACATGCAAACTCCACACAATCAATCCAAAAAAATGGAATGGAATTATGGAAATAAATAGACTTTTCCATGATTTTCAAATCTTTTGGAAAGGGTCTGTGGTGTGTTTGCTTATCATTATACCGACAGTTCCCCGCATTTCTGGGAACTTTAACACTGTCACTGAGGTGGCGACTTGTCCAGGGTGTACCCCGCCTTCCGCAAATTATTCTATTCCGTTTATATTTACATCTAACACAATTCCCCAACTCCTATGGAAACAGGGTTTGTGTTGATGCCTTTGTTTGCTTACTTACTGATAAACAAATAGTTTTCTTGTATGCTCACTATCTTATTTAAGGGGCGGTATAGCTCGGTTGGTAGAGTGGCCGTGCCAGCAACTTGAGGGTTGCAGGTTCGATTCCCGCTTCCGCCATCCTAGTCACTGCCGTTGTGTCCTTGGGCAAGACACTTTACCCACCTGCTCCCAGTGCCACCCACACTGCTTTAAATGTAACTTAGATATTGGGTTTCACTATGTAAAGCACTTTGAGTCACTAGAGAAAAGCGCTATATAAATATAATTCACTTCACTATATAAATATAATTCACAAAAAAATTGCAATAAGAAACATATGTTTAATGTACCATAAGATTTTTTGTCAACGTAAAGCCCATAATAGTATTTTTGTGGTTCGAAGTTGGTACCAGTACCAACTCTTGGTACTATAGTGTGTTGCTGGTACAAGAGTGGTGAAACCATACAGATGCTACTTTAAGCGGCTTTACCGGGACACAGCGCCTGCAAGGTGTCATGGCCGCTCCTCAGTGTGCTGGTCAGGTGCCTCTGTGTGCTGCCCACAAACAGCAGGAAGTAGTCGGCGCCCTCCTCGTCCGCAGCCAGCTCCTCATCGGCGAGCTGCACCGTGATCACGCAGCGGCCCTGCGGGCATTGACAGGAGGGGGGGAAAAAATGTCTGTTATTAAAAAAAAAAAGCGTTGGCGACGCAGATTATTATCATGACGTGACATTAGTGCTAAGAGTACGAGATAAAAATACACGCGCACGCCCGCGACTGTGCGGCCGCTTGTTTTGCCAGAGTCACAATGGCCTGGCTTGTGTCGGAGCACCGTGCGGAATGATGTGATGTCACCCCGGGGGCAGAGCGAGGAGGAGAGGCGGCAGAAAGAGGGCGATTGTTTGGAATGAGCTTCTTTCCACCGGGGGACGGCGGCTTTATTGACACGGAGGAGGAGGGATGATAATGGGACGCTTCATCGGGGATGCCATGTGGCCGCTGTCCGACACGCACGGTCTGGCGAAGGGGGGTCAGAGGTGCATCCTACTCCCTTTAAAAAGCTTCTTGCCTCAGGCCCGACTGCAATGCTGGCATCTAAGTGTTCATGGCAACCGCCAGATACAAATACGAAGATAAAATGCTGTTATTATAACCGGGGTGTTTTTACCTCAAGCACAAAGTGGACAAAGTGTTGATTCAATGCAGGCGATAATTAGAAAAAACAAGCAACATACAGAACAGGCCTGAAGTCTGGACACACCTTCTTATTCAATGTGTTGTCTTTAAAAACTATGAATGAACACGTGGAGTTAGGAAGTTAACAAAAAAAAGGTGAAAAAACTTTGAAGTTTCTTCAAAATAGCAACACTTTGCTCCGATTACTGCTTTGTGCACACTCTGTATTCTCTCGATGAAGAGGTAGTCACCTGAAATGGTTTTTAGTTATAAAGGATAAATGGGTTGTACTTGTATAGCACTTTCCTACCTTCAAGGTACTCAAAGCGCTTTGACACTACTTCCACATTCACACACACATTCACACACTGATGGAGGGAGCTGCCATGCAAGGCGCCAACCAGCACCCATCAGGAGCAAGGGTGAAGTGTCTTGCTCAGGACACAACGGACGTGACGAGGTTGGTACTAGGTGGGATTTGAACCAGTGACCCTCGGGTTGCGCACGGCCACTCTCCCACTGCGCCACGCCGTCCCCAGTTCACAGGTGTAATAGTTTTAATAACTTCAGTGACAACCTACAAGGTAAATAGTTGTGAAAATAAAGAAAACTCATTGAAATGAGAAGGTGTCTCCAAAGTTTTGGCCTGTACTGAATAAATATATATATATATGTATATATATATATATATATATATATATATATATATATATGTATATATTGAATAAATATATATGTATAATGTGGGGCAAAAAAGCATTTAGTCAACCAGCGATTGTGCAAGTTCTCGTAACAAACGCATGGATAATGATCTCGGCGTCTTTAGTGGACAGAATGGAGCGAATTTTAGCGATATTACGGAGATGAAAGAAGGCCGTTTTAGTAACGCTTTTAATGTGTGCCTCAAAGGAGAGAGTTGGGTCAAAGATAATACCCAGATTCTTTACCGAGTCGCCTTGTTTAATTGTTTGGTTGTCAAATGTTAGAGTTGTATTATTAAATAGAGGTCGGTGTCTAGCAGGACCGATAATCAGCATTTCCGTTTTTTGGGCGTTGAGTTGCAACAAACTGTAACGTATTATTTTTGGGTCTCCCCATGTCTAGCATTAAAAGATTACAGTTGGTACAAAATGCGGCTGCTAGACTTTTGACAAGAACAAGAAAGTTTGATCACATTACACCTGTACTGGCTCACCTGCACTGGCTTCCTGTGCACTTAAGATGTGACTTTAAGGTTTTACTACTTACGTATAAAATACTACACGGTCTAGCTCCATCCTATCTTGCCGATTGTATTGTACCATATGTCCCGGCAAGAAATCTGCCTTCAAAAGACTCCGGCTTATTAGTGATTCCCAAAGCCCAAAAAAAGTCTGCGGGCGATAGAGCTTTTTCATTTCGGGCTCCAGTACTCTGGAATGCCCTCCCGGTAACAGTTCGAGATGCCACCTCAGTAGAAGCATTTAAGTCTCACCTTAAAACTCATTTGTATACTCTAGCCTTTAAATAGACTCCCTTTTTAGACCAGTTGATCTGCCGTTTCTTTTCTTTTTTTCTATGTCCCACTCTCCCTTGTGGAGGGGGTCCGGTCCGATCCGGTGGCCATGTACTGCTTGCCTGTGTATCGGCTGGGGACATCTCTGCGCTGCTGATCCGCCTCCGCTTGGGATGTTTTCCTGCTGGCTCCGCTGTGAACGGGACTCTCGCTGCTGTGTTGGATCCGCTTTGGACTGGACTCTCGCGACTGTGTTGGATCCATTATGGATTGAACTTTCACAGTATCATGTTAGACCCGCTCGACATCCATTGCTTTCCTCCTCTCCAAGGTTCTCATAGTCATCATTGTCACCGACGTCCCACTGGGTGTGAGTTTTCCTTGCCCTTATGTGGGCCTACCGAGGATGTGGTAGTGGTTTGTGCAGCCATTTGAGACACTAGTGATTTAGGGCTATATAAGTAAACATTGATTGATTGATTGATTGATTGACTTAAAATCTCCCGTCCAAAGGCAAAACCCAGTAACTCAATTTTGGTCAAAACTGAGCTGATAATAATTTTGGAGTTCCTAGGTCAGGGGTCGGGAACCTTTTTGGCTGAGAGAGCCAAAAAGCCACATTTTTTTAAATGTATTTCCGTAAGAGCCATATAATATTTTTTTTTACACTGAACACAACTAAACGTGTGCATTTTTAAGTAAGACCAACATTTATATAGTATAATAGGTCTCTTATTCTTCGTAATAACATTGTTATTCTCGAGCTAACTGTGGAGGGGGCGTGCCCTGCTGGCCTGCACCGAACTGGGGTGTGCCAGGACCGGCCTCGAAATCACCGACAGGTGCGTAGATGGCCCACCTGGGCCTTGTTATCTAATCACCTGTCGCTCTGTTATAAGCAGCAGCCAGGAGGAGAGACGAGGTTGGGGCTGGAGCCAGAGTGCGAGCGAGAAGAAAAGAGAAAAATACAATTGCTGGAAAGCAACTAACTGAGACTTGTTGAAAAATAAAACAATATTGTAACCCTGAAACAGGCTCTCATCTCGGTGCTTGGTGGTCTAAAGAACCCCCAGGGGGGGCAAGCCCCAAAATAACCAATAATAAATAAATAACTTCTTACCATTAACGCAACGTCTTGAACAGGTGCGGTAGAAAACGGATGGATGGATTAAAAATGCATGAGAATGTTTTATATTTTGAACGTTATTTTTAACACCATGATTACAAGTGGAATTATTCATTATTTATCGTGTTAAGCAACGTCATATTAAATTTATCCGAGCCAGATGGAGTCATCAAAAGAGCCACCCCTGTCCTAAGTGATATGCTTTACATTAGTGTACGCGATATTGTAATTTGTTCCGTAAGTAAGCTGTTACGCCGCATGGCAGGTCCTAGCAACTACCACATAACCGCGTGGATACAACAGAAGAACCTAGTATCTCAAGGGACCAATCGGAGCTTCTTTGTCAGTCGCCTTAGTGTCTTTAATGAGACATTTGCACGAATGGGGGCCGACGGTCAAGCTGATTATGTGACATTACGGCAGGAGGGGATATTTGGAAGATTGGCCCAGGACGTTGCAAGCACCTTCATTAAATGTATTGTTCTTGATTCTTCCCCTTGCATACTCTTTTGGGGCAGATAACTGTGGAGGTCAGAATAAAAACTGGACGCTGTACACACGGCTTCTTGCCCAATGTGCAAACACAGAATGGGGCCCACCCGAGATTGTGATAAAATATCTGGAGAAAGGGCACACGTTCATGAGAGCAGATTCAATCCATGGCTCAATCGGCAAGAAAATGAAAGCTCAAGAAAACATTTATACCTTTGACGACTTTGTAGATCTTTGTAAGACAGCATCAAGATAGATCGGTTTTCCTTTGTTTTCTCCAAATCAGCTAAAAGCGAGTTACTAGGTTTTGCCTTTGGACGGGAGAAATGATGACAGAGGTCTGTAATTTTCATCATAGGTACACTTCAACTGTGAGAGACAGAATGTGAAAAAAAGATCCAGGAATTCACATTGTAAGAATTTTAAAGAATTTATTTGTAAATTATGGTGAAAAATAAGTATTTGGTCAACCATTCAAAGCTCTCACTGATGGAAGGAGGTTTTGGCTCCAAATCTCAGGATACATGGCCCCATTCATTCTTTCCTTAACACGGATCAATCGTCCTGTCCCCTTAGCAGAAAAACAGCCCCAAAGCATGATGTTTCCACCCCCATGCTTCACAGTAGGTATGGTGTTCTTGGGATGCAACTCAGTATTCTTCTTCCTCCAAACACCACCAGTTGAGTTTATACCAAAATGGATACATGGATGATACAGCGGAGGATTGGGAGAATGTCATGTGGTCCATCCATCCATCCATTTTCTACCGCTTATTCCATTTTGGGGTCGCGAGGGGCGCTGGCGCCTATCTCAGCTACAATCGGGCATAAGGCGGGGTAAACCCTGGACAAGTCACCACCTCATCGCAGGGCCAACACAGATAGACAGACAACATTCACACTCACATTCACACACTAGGTCCAATTTAGTGTTGCCAATCAACCTATCCCCAGGTGCATGTTTTTGGAGAACGGGTGAGAAAGATCCCAAGCCTGGGATTGAACCCAAGACTGCAGGACCTTCGTATTGTGAGGCAGACGCACTAACCCCTCTGCCACCGTGAAGCCCACCAAAATATAACATTTTGGTATAAACTTAACTCTTCATGTTTGGAGGAAGAATACTGAGTTGCATCCCAAGAACACCACACCTACTGTGAAGCATGGGGGTGGAAACATCATGCTTTGGGGCTGTTTTTCTGCTAAGGGGACAGGACGATTGATCCGTGTTAAGGAAAGAATGAATGGGGCCATGTATCCTGAGATTTTGAGCCAAAACCTCCTTCCATCAGTGAGATTTTTGAGTGGTTGACCAAATACTTATTTTCCACCATAATTTACAAATAAATTCTTTAAAATTCCTTTCACAGTTGAAGTGTACCTATGATGAAAATTACAGACCTCTGTCATCATTTTAAGTGGGAGAAAGAGGGCGATTGTTTGGAATGAGTTTCATTCCACCGGGGGACGGACATACATATATACATACATATACTTATATATACATATACATACATATATACATACATATACTTATATATACATATACATACATATATACATACATATACTTATATATACATATACATACATAAATACGTATATACTTATATATACATATACATACATAAATACGTACATATATTTATACACATATACTTTTACATACAGATATACATACATATACTTATACATATACTTATACATACATATATATATACATACATTTGCTCCAGCAGCCCCCGCCACCCCAAAAGGGACAGGCGGTAGAATACGGAGGGATGGATGCGTGGATATATATATATATATATATATATATATATACATATATATATATACATATATATATACATGAATTAACACGTGGAGTTATGTACTTAACAAAAAAAGGTGAAATAACTGAAAACATGTTTATATTCTAGTTTCTTCAAAATAGCCACCCTCTGCTCCGATTACGGCTTTGCAGACTCTCTGCATTCTCTCCATGAGCTTCAAGAGGTAGTCACCTGAAATGGTTTTCACTTCACAGGTGTAATACTTTTAATAACTTCAGTGACAACCTACAAGGTAAGTAGTTATGAAAAAAAAAAAAAAAAAAACGCATTGAAATGAGAAAATGTGTCAAAAAACATACATGTACTGTGTGAAATTTCATAACCTTTACATTTTAACCCGCTACGTTTTTCCTACGCTTTGAACCCCGCGGCTCAGAAAGTTGTGCGGCGGGTTTATGGATTTTTATTCGTTTACAGCAATAATGCAAATCCATCCATCCATCTTCTGCCGCGTGTCCCATTTGGGGGTCGCGGGGGGTGCTGGAGCCTATCTCAGCTGCAAGGCGGGGTACACCCTGGACAAGTCGCTACCTAATTGCAGGGCCAACACAGATAAACAACATTCACAGACTAGGGACCATTTAGTGTTGCCAATCAACCTATCCCCAGGTGCATGTCTTTGAAGGTGGGAGGAAGTCCGGCCGGAGTACCCGGAGGGAACCCACGCGGTCACGGGGAGAACAGTGCAGGATCGAACCCAGGACCTTCGTATTGTGAGGCAGAAGCACTAACCCCTATACCACCGTGCTGCCCTACTTATTTAAACATAAACAGTATATATATATACATATATAATGTACAATCTGGTGCGCCTTTTGTATGAAAATAGACCCGCTCATCGCCAGTGCGCCTTATAATCCAGTGCGCCCTATGGCCCGGAAAATACGGTACAATCAAACTGCTGTAACAGTTTTTGATGAACATGTCTTCAATTCCATGAATATCATTTGCTTCTCACTTCTCAACTTTTCACGTTTTCCTGTGTCAAAAGTCAATTCCTTCGGAGTAAATAGACGAGTCAGCTAAAGCTCCGCAGTGTGTTTATTAATAACGTGGACTGGCGGCAGAGTGGATGATGGAGACTTTAGTATGCGAGGAGAGTGCAAGGTCCCAACACTTAGTGCAGTAAATGAGATGTAGATAGGTGGCGGCCAGCAGGCATGACATTCTCTCCATTAAAAACTCATCTCTTATCTCGGGCCCTAGATTGGAAATTAGGGTTTGGTGCTACTGAGCAGATTGAAAACTCGGTGGAATTGTGACACGGCACTCCGCGCCAGAATGAAAACGTGTTAGCGGGGGAAATAAGTTCTGCACGCTCGCTCGGAGCTGGCATGGCGAGGGAGCACGGAGGAGTGAATCGGGGGTTTGGCGAACGAGCGGTTCGAATGATTTCTGAGAGCGGTGCGACAATGTTTGTGTTTGCCTCCAAATTAAAATGACAAGCCTGGTGGAAGTGGACGCCTGCAGTGTCAGTGGCCATCGATCCACGCGCGAGGACGACGTTTGTATGAAGGACTGTCCAGGACACGCGACAATGTTGATGTTGATCCTAGTCCGCCATTCTCGGGGACAACGTGAGTATTTTAAGTCAATGATCTTTGATTATACACAGCATTCACCTATATGACCCAAAGCAAACAACCTTCCCTAGTCATGGTGCAAAAAAAACAAAAAACAAACAAACTCCAAACAACACACAATGTCAACAGACATAGTCACACATAATAATAATATTTATAATAAGGGATCTTACCCACATTCATGTTAATAGTCTGACAATGTTGATGCTGTTATCAGTTTGGCATACTAGGAACAAACTGAGTCTTACAGGTCAATGACCTTTCGTTATGCGCAGTATTGAGTTACATAACACGATGCAAAACAACCTTCCATAGTCATGGTGAAAAAAAAAAAAAAATCTGAACAAGACACAATGTCAACAGACATAGTCATACATAACACAACCTGCTAACTGAACTTTATGGGCATTTAAAAAAAAACGTTCAAATTCAAAATTATAAAGTTCAGTATATATATATATATATATATATATATATATATCCATCCGTCCATTTTCTACCGCTTATTCCCTTTTGTGGTCGCGGGGGGCGGTGGCGCCTATCTCAGCTACAATCGGGCGGAAGGCGGGGTACACCCTGGACAAGTCGCCACCTCATCGCAGGGCCAACACAGATAGACAGACAACATTCACACTCACATTCACACACTAGGGCCAATTTATATATATATATATATATATATATATATATATATATATATATATATATATATATATATATATATATATATATATGCACACGTTTATACACATAAACATATATATATACACACACACATGTATATACACACATACTGTATATAAACATATATACAGTACATATATACATATATATATATACATACACGCACACATATATGTGTTTATGTATATATACATATATGTGTGTATTTATATGCATATATACATACATATATACATGTATATATATATATATATATATATATATATATATATATATATATATACACACATACATACATAAAAATATACACACATATATATATATATATATTTTTTATATATATATCAATCAATCAATGTATGTGTGTATATATATATATATATACACACATACATTGATTGATTGATTGATTGAAACTTTTATTAGTAGATTGCAGCACGGTGGAAGAGGGGTTAGTGCGTCTGCCTCACAATACGAAGGTCCTGAGTAGTCCTGGGTTCAATCCCAGGCTCGGGATCTTTCTGTGTGGAGTTTGCATGTTCTCCCCGTGACTGCGTGAGTTCCCCCCGGGTACTCCGGCTTCCTCCCACCTCCAAAGACATGCACCTGGGGATAGGTTGATTGGCAACACTAAATGGTCCCTAGTGTGTGAATGTGAGTGTGAATGTTGTCTGTCCTGTGATTAGGCATGTAAATATTCTTGGTACAGGAAAAAAACCATGTTCCCCGAGGTCAGACGCGCCACTATTTGAGAAGGACTATCATAGCACATCATTTGCCTAAGTAAAAGTGTAAATACATGACACTGCACTGATATTACAGTGGATGCACCGGTGAAGTTGAGTTGAATATGTCACTTCTATAGCTCTGCGTATGAAACTGCTGATGTAACAACAGTCAGAGGACTTCCTGACAAGCACCAGAGACCAGAGTCCAGTGTCAGGTCAGGTCCATGCGGGGGGGTGCTTTCCTTCACACAAATGTATATTTACAGCGGGGGCTGGGGTTGTCGCCACCAGCTGTTCTTTTCCAAGTGTCCCTGTGCCAGTCTTTTACAGCCTGGTGATTAGCAGGTCAATAACCCAGCAGGACACGGGGGCGCGAGTGCTTATTACCAAGCTGACAGCCTCGTCCAGCGCCAGACAGAAGATGTCCACAACACTTACGTCGCTGCTGCTGCTGCTGGGGAATGTGTATGAAGGATGCTACACAAGTTTGTTGCATTTTACCACTTAGCAAATAAATAGTGTGTGAATATTGTGTTGGCCCTGTGGTGAGGTGGCCACTTGTCCAGGGTGCCCCTGACCCCGAAAGGGACAAGTGGTAGAAAATAGATAAATGAGCACTTCATAAATAAAAAATCTTAAAGGACGGAAGAAGCATGTCTTCCATACTTTCGTATGGGATATATTGAAAATATTTGTCCTTTAACTGGCTCACTGTGTGTCCTGTTTGAAGGAATCGACTGTTTCATTACTAACAGAACCCCTCTTCTGTTCCCTTGGTTTATGAGTCACATTTATGAGCAGATTATAAAAGAAAATAAGGGCACAAAAAGAAGAGAAAAGCTAAAAATGTATGAGTAAACAAATACAGCAGAGGAAAAAAAATATATATATAAATATATATACATATATATATAATAATATATAAATAAATGGGTTGTACTTGTATAGCGCTTTTCTACCTTCAAGGTACTCAAAGCGCTTTGACACTACTTCCACATTTACACACACATTCACACACTGATGGAGGGAGCTGCCATGCAAGGCGCCAACCAGCACCCATCAGGAGCAAGGGTGAAGTGTCTTGCTCAGGACACAACGGACGTGACGAGGTTGGTACTAGGTGGGATTTGAACCAGGGACGCTCGGGTAGCGCACGGCCACTCTCCCCACTGCGCCACGCCGTCCCATATGCATACATATAGATATATACACATATATACATACACATATACATATATATACACATACCTATATGTATATATACATATATATATATATATATATATATATATATATATATATATATATATACATATATATATATATATATATACATATATATGTAAAAATGTAGGTGTGGGAAAAATCACATGTATATATATGTATATATACATATATATGTATACATATATATATATGTATACATATCGATGCTGTCATCGATAGCCTTTTATTAATTCCGGGAATTAATAAAAGGCTATCGATGCTGTCATCCAGCAAAGCTGAATTCGACCAAGCAACCCCCCCGTACCAGAAAGCACTTGATGAAAGCGGATACAACTTCACCCTCACCTATGAACCCACTCCAGGAAACCAACCAAAAAAGAGCAGAAAACGAAACAACATCATCTGGTACAATCCGCCATTCAGCAAAGACGTCTCAACCAACATCGGCCGCAAGTTCCTCACTCTGATCGACAAACACTTCCCCAAAGGCAACACCCTAAGAAAAATATTCAACAAGAACAACATTAAATTGAGCTACAGCTGTATGAATAACATGCAACAAATCATTTCAAACCACAACAAAGCAATTGCAAAAGGACTGCCCACCCCCAGACTAAACGACTCTGAAACCAATAAGGAATGTAACTGTCGCAAGAAACCTGATTGCCCTCTCAACGGAAGGTGCTTACAGACATCAGTCGTTTACCAAGCAAAGGTAATACGCAAGGACATTAACACATCCGACACGTACGTAGGATTAACCGAAGGAGCGTTCAAAACAAGATGGAATAATCACAACGCCTCCTTTAGAAACCAGACTTTGCGGAATTCTACAGAACTCAGCAAACACATTTGGAACCTCAAAGACAATAATGTTGAATATTCAATAACATGGCAAATCCCTGCATCCAGCACACCTTACAACAGTGGTAATAAAAGATGCAACCTATGCTTAAAAGAGAAACTGTTTATTATATATCATCCAGATCTATCATCCCTCAACAAGCGCAGTGAAATCATTTCAACATGCCGCCACAGACGGAAACACCTCCTAGGTAACACATGAGCCAATCACCACACCCTACGCCTGCTTGTACCCACCCACTCTGTGCTCTATATAAACCATTGTATGTGAATGCTTCCATTAAAATCTCCTGATGATTGAGGGAACCCCTCATGAAACAGTTCTGTAGAGATGAAGTAGTCTTGTGATTTTTTCCCACACCTACATATATATATATATATATATATATATATATATATATATATATATATATATATATATATATATATATATATATATAATTTCCTGTACCTTGCACAATGTTATAATAATAAATATATAAATGCAATACTAAAAACAACAACATTACATGATGTCAGCAGCCATGATGTCATCCGTGAAGAATGGGGTCACATGTTCTGTGCTGTCAATGTGATCGTCTCGTGTCTTGAAAAAAATGTCCATTTTGTTGACAGCAGTTTAAAGCCTGTGAGGTTTGTGTTCAGACACGACAACAACTTGTTCCTTTAATCGATTGTGGCAGCAGCAGTGTATGCTGGATGAGTGGAAGTGCAAACACACCTCAGCCTGCAACAACAACAACAGTGTCTCTTTAGCGATAAAAAGAATGTGTTCAAATGCTGTTGCACTTTTCGTCGCTTAGAGCTCCATTTTCACGCCAAATTTCTCATCTTTTGGCCTGCTTGTATAGACACTACCCGGGCTTGTGGAGGTGCATAACAATGCCAGCGTGCAGGTCCTGTCCCTCACTTCCAATCTCGACCTTGTGGTTTTTGTGCTCAGGGTTTCCCAACCTTTTTGACCTCGGGGCCCGACTTCGATATTAAGATTGAATAAGTAATCATACTCTTGATTTGAATTGTATTCAATATGACTGCGGATAGGTTGATTGGCAACACTAAATGGGCCCTAGTGTGTGAATGTTGTCTGTCTATCTGTGTTGGCCCTGCCATGAGGTGGCGACTTGTCCAGGGTGTACCCCGCCTTCCGCCCGATTGTAGCTGAGATAGGCGCCAGCGCCCCCCTTCGACCCCAAAAGGGAATAAGCGGTAGAAAATGGATGGATGGATGACTAATCTAGTTGTTTAACAGGACTAGGGTTGCAAAGGGGTGGAAACTTTCCGGAAACTTACTACGGGAAGTTAAGCTCGGGAAGTTTGGAGCTTTTGACCATTTTTTGGATTATTCACAGTTGGAAACTGTCCATCTTATTATGCGGAATAAGGTGAGAAGCTTATACAGAGATATAAATAGTCAGCTAAACAATTGGAGTAGTCTTAAAAAACATTTCTCTGATGGACAAATGAATAGAAATCCATGTAGGCTAGATGAATAAATGAACACTCAATCAGCATGCTAAATCAAACTATCACCAAATGTTTTTCATGACAACAGAATGGCTAGCAGAACAGAAGGCAGAGGAAACTACACTTTTTGTGCTCTTTTCAACCGACGCAAGCACTTTTTGCCATCTCCACTGCTGTGCCGTTGATGAAGAGCGGAGAGCGGCTGGACTGGTGCTTCCTGAAGTCGACAATGATCTCCTTGGTCTTGTCGACGTTCAGGACCACGTTGTTGGTTCTGCCCCAGTCAAGCTTCACCTCCTCCCTGTAGTCCACGTCGTTGTTGTCACGCATGAGTATGTACAGTTACACCCCTAACTAATACTGATCGAATATTGTTTTAATAAAATGATTTTGCTGATTCGTAAAGTGCTTCTGGCTGTGTATGATCCACCTTGACAGAACCTCTATTTCTAAAGTCCAGCAGTGAAAACAGTCCTTGATGGGGGTGGGAGGAGTCCCTGCAGATTTTCTGAGCCCTGGTCAGGCAGCGGCTTTTTGCGATCATCCTGGATAGGAGGAAGAGGAGCCCTGATGATCTTTTCCGCCGTCCTCACCACTCTCTGCAGAGCCTCCCGGTCTGACGCACTGCAGGCTCCAGTCCAGACAGAGATGTAGTTGGTCAGTAGGCCCTCTATAGTGCCTCTGTAGAATGTGCAGAGAATGGGGGGCGGGAGCTGTTTTTTTTTTCAACCGACGCAAGCACTTTTTGCCATCTCCACTGCTGTGTCGTTGATCAAGAGTGGAGTGCGGCTGGATTGGTGCTTCCTGAAGTCGATCTCCTTGGTCTTGTCGACGTTCAGGACCACGTTGTTGGTTCTTCCCCAGTCAAGTTTCACCTCCTCCCTGTAGTCCACGTCGTTGTTGTCACGCGTGAGTATGTAAAGTTACACCCCCTAACTAATACTGATTTAATATTGTTTTAATAAAATGATTTTGCCGAGTCGTAAAGCGCTTCTGGCTGTGTATGATCCACCTTGACGGAACCTCTTTCTAGAGTCCAGCAGTGAAAACAGTCCTCGATGGGGGTGGGAGTAGTCTCTGGAGATTTTCTGAGCCCTGGTCAGGCAGCGGCTTTTTGCGATCATCCTGGATAGGAGGAAGAGGAGCCCTGATGGTATTTTCCGCCTTCTTCACCACTCTATGCAGAGACTTCCGGTCTGAGGCACTGCAGGCTCCAGTCAAGACAGAGATGTAGTTGGTCAGTAGGCCCTCTATAGTGCCTCTGTAGAATGTGCTGAGAATGGGGGGCGGGAGCTGTGCTCTTTTCATCCGACGCAAGCACTTTTTGCCATCTCCACTGCTGTGCCATTGATGAAGAGTGGAGTGCGGCTGGACTGGTGCTTCCTGAAGTCGACAATGATCTCCTTGGTCTTGTCGACGTTCAAGACCACGTTGTTGGTTCTGCACCAGTCAAGTTTGACCTCCTCCCTGTAGTCCACGTCGTTGTTGTCACGCATGAGTATGTACAGTTACACCCCCTAACTAATACTGATTTAATATTGTTTTAATAAAATGATTTTGCTGATTCGTAAAGTGCTTCTGGCTGTGTATGATCCACCTTGAAAGAACCTCTATTTCTAGAGTCCAGCAGTGAAAACAGTCCTCGATGGGGGTGGGAGTAGTCTCTGGAGATTTTCTGAGCCCTGGTCAGGCAGCGGCTTTTTGCGATCATCCTGGATAGGAGGAAGAGGAGCCCTGATGGTATTTACCCCCGTCCTCACCACTCTCTGCAGAGACTCCCGGTCTGAGGCACTGTAGGCTCCAGTCCAGACAGAGATGCTGATGGTCATTAGGCCCTCTATAGTGCCTCTGTAGAATGTGCTGAGAATGGGGGGCGGGAGCCGTGATCTTTTCAACCGACGCAAGCACTTTTTGCCATCTCCACTGCTGTGCCATTGATGAAGAGCGGAGAGCGGCTGGACTGGTGCTTCCTGAAGTCGACAATGATCTCCTTGGTCTTGTCGACGTTCAAGACCACGTTGTTGGTTTTGCCCCAGTGAAGTTTGACCTCCTCCCTGTAGTCCACGTCGTTGTTGTCACGCATGAGTATGTACGGTTACACCCCCTAACTAATACTGATCGAATATTGTTTTAATAAAATGATTTTGCCGAGTCGTAAAGCGCTTCTGGCTGTGTATGATCCACCTTGACGGAACCTCTTTCTAGAGTCCAGCAGTGAAAACAGTCCTCGATGGGGGTGGGAGTAGTCTCTGGAGATTTTCTGAGCCCTGGTCAGGCAGCGGCTTTTTGCGATCATCCTGGATAGGAGGAAGAGGAGCCCTGATGGTATTTTCCGCCTTCTTCACCACTCTATGCAGAGACTTCCGGTCTGAGGCACTGCAGGCTCCAGTCCAGACAGAGATGCTGATGGTCAGTAGGCCCTCCATAGTGCCTCTGTAGACTGTGCTGAGAATGGGGGGCGGGAGCTGTGCTCTTTTCATCCGACGCAAGCACTTTTTGCCATCTCCACTGCTGTGTCGTTGATCAAGAGTAGAGAGCGGTTGGATTGGTGCTTCCTGTGGTCGACAATGATCTCCTTGGTCTTGTCGACGTTCAGGACCACGTTTTTGGTTTTGCCCCAGTCAAGCTTCACCTCCTCCCTGTAGTCCACGTCGTCGTTGTCACGCATGAGTATGTACGGTTACACCCCCTAACTAATACTGATTTAATATTGTTTTAATAAAATGATTTTGCCGAGTCGTAAAGCGCTTCTGGCTGTGTATGATCCACCTTGATAAGAGCTGCTTTTAAATGCCTAATGAGGCCCGACTAGTTCCGCATGAAATCAGAGCCTTGACTGCAAATGGCAGATAAAGTTGTCAAGTGTGAAGCCTTTAGAGAGTCACACACACACACACACACACACACACACACACACACACACACACACACACACACACACACACACACACACACACACACACACACACACACACACACACACACACACACACACACACACACACACACACACACACACACACACACACACACACACACACACACACACACAGTCTCTCTTGTCCCGGACTTATCTCACTTCCTGTGTGCCTTCCCTGCCTGCCCAGTGCAGTCGCCCGGAAAGCTCTGGCAAGCATGTGAGTGCACAGCGACACAGACAATGTTATAAAACACAAACCACTGTATTCAACTTAGGAACTTAGGTCAACGGACGTCACTACGATCCGTTCGCTATTAAACGACGCACTTTGTTGCCTGTGGCGCGAGTTGCAACCTCGACTCTAGCGTGAGAATGCAAGTCAGTTCCGTAACCCGAACTGACTTGCAGGCCCTGAAGAGGGCCTGGCGTGGCACCACCGCTTGGTCGCGGACCGCCCAGGTTCCCGTGTGAGCCCTCACGGTCTGACAGATAGCAGCGAAGTACTCCTCCTGTTTGCACAGACAGGTTTCGTGTTACGTATCCTCTGGGAACCCGATACAAAAAACACAGCAAACATTTGAAACATGTATGACAAAACAACATATCTGCCTGCCGGCGTCTGCTGGAAACATGGCGTGGTCACCGTGGCGACCGGATAAGGCTACTTGACTGGGAGGGTGTGGGTGGTGGAAGTGTCAGAGTGGCAATCTTCCACTCGCCCCCTCAAACATGTCAACGGAGGTAGACACTTGCTATGCTATGCTAAGCTAAGTGGCTGTTTATACCCTTCCATTCCTTTATAGACACTCAAGCTTTTCCCACTGAGGAACATACTGACACAGGGGTGCCCACACTTTTTCTGCAGGCGAGCTACTTTTCAATTGACCAACTCGAGGGGATCTACCTCATTTATATATATCATTTATATTTATTTATTTATGAAAGAGACATTTTTGTAAACAAGTTAAATGTGTTTAATGATAATACAAGCATGTGTAACACATATAGATGTCTTTCTTTCACAAAGACAAGAATATAAGTTGGTGTATTACCTGATTCTGATGACTTGCATTGATTGGAATCAGACAGTAATGATGATAACGCCCACATTTTCAAATGGAGGAGAAAAAAAGTCCTCCTTTCTGTACAATACCACATGAAAGTGGTTGCTTTTTGGCATCTAATTCATCCAGCTTCCATACACTTTACAAGAAAAACATTGGCGGCAAATTCCGTAGCTTGCTTGATTGACATTCACGGCACCCGAGGGTCTTGTGAGATGACGCTGGCTGCTGCCAGTTCATTATTATGAAAAAATGACAGAGAGGAAGGCGAGAAACACTTTTTATTTCAACAGACTTTCGCGCCGTCCCTTCCGTCAAAACTCTAAAGGCCGACTGCACATTTCCTATCTTCACAATAAAAGCCCCGCTTCATGCTGCCTGCGCTAACAAAATAAGAGTCTCGGAAAGCTGGCGTGCACAAGTGATGTGCACGCCAGCTTTCTGAGGGATCGCTTGTGCACGCCAGTTTTCCGAGACTCTGTATTTAAAAGAAAAAAAAATCAAAATAAATTGAAAAAAATTGGATATTTAATGAAGAGAAAGTATGAATGTTCCACCCTCAGTCATTGTTTCCTGTCGGACCTTCTAAGCGACGGACACATTTGTTGGTTTTGTATTTAAATTGCTGACTTTGTGATGCCTTTTATATCCGTCGTGTTGCTTTTTGTCTGAGAATAACGCTCAAACCTTGTTTAATACATGTAGATTCTACATGTGCTCCATTTGAACAGTTTTGGAACAATTTCCCTTGTGGATCAATAAAGTTTGTCTAAGTCCAAGTCTAAGTCTAGAGGGCGAGAACAATTACCATCCATCCATCCATCCATTTTTTCTACCACTTATTCCCTTTGGGGTCGCAGGGGGCGCTAGTGCCTATCTCAGCTACAATCGGATGGAAGGCGGTGTACAACCTGGACAAGTCGCTACCTAATCGCAGACATGTTTTGGAACAATTTCCCTTGTGGATCAATAAAGTTTGTCTAAGTCCAAGTCTAAGTCTAGAGGGCGAGAGCAATTACCATCCATCCATTTTCTACCGCTTATTCCCTTTGGGGTCGCAGGGGGCCTATCTCAGCTACAATCGGATGGAAGGCAATGTACAACCTGGACAAGTCGCTACCTAATCGCAGACATGTTTTGGAACAATTTCCCTTGTGGATCAATAAAGTTTGTCTAAGTCCAAGTCTAAGTCTAGAGGGCGAGAGGAATTACCATCCATCCATCCATCCATCCATTTTCTACCGCTTATTCCCTTTGGGGTTGCAGGGGGCGCTGGTGCCAATCTCAGCGACAATCGGATGGAAGGAGGTGTACAACCTGGACAAGTCGCCTCCTCATCGCAGACCAGTTTTGGAACAATTTCCCTTGTGGATCAATAAAGTTTGTCTAAGTCCAAGTCTAAGTCTAGAGGGCGAGAGCAATTACCATCCATCCATCCATTTTCTACCGCTTTTTCCCTTTGGGGTTGCAGGGGGCGCTGGTGCCTATCTCAGCTACAATCGGATGGAAGACGGTGTACAACCTGGACAAGTCGCCTCCTCATCGCAGACCAGTTTTGGAACAATTTCCCTTG